>NC_073692.1:348557016-348582016 GCF_029784155.1 Uranotaenia lowii | reverse complement strand
TTGACGTTTAATTTTCATGAAACATGTAAAATTGCAGGCTGAACAGTATGATAAAAAATGAAAATTTGAAAATTAATATATAATTTTTAAAATTTGAGAAATTTTCATTTCATTCAATCAACTTTGACCCACCTAAGTTTAGATTATGAGATTTCATGATCATCTTTTTAAGTTGAAGATTTTGCTGATAAATAAACAGTGATATAGACTTTGAGCATTTCAGGCCACTGCTGTTCTACGAAACATTTTCATGAATCCAATACTTTTTAGGAAAAATACCGGTTTTATCGGTTTTCTTATTATTTTCAAATAACGTAAAGCCAGCTTTCGGAAAAACCTAGCCTTAACTCGTAGTGGGATTCGATTTATGACACTCCATTATGACATTATATCCTAAACCTTAGTCATTCACCAAAAGCATGCACATTTCTATGTCTACATTCGTTTGCTAATTAAAATTGAGCATGTTTCTTATGTCTCCAAAAAATTGCACCTATAAATTTCTTTCAGAAGAAACTTACAACGCACATAAATATAACTTTTGAAACTTTCAAGTTCATTAAAGAGTACATAGAATTCACTCACGGAAATGTGCCAAAGTTTCCACTTTAAGGTCATTTACAGTGCACAAAGAGCTTCTCGAGAGATCCCCATGGTACTTCGAATAATTTCTTTTTGAAAACTTGACAAATGTTTTCATAGCTTTTCAGGAGTCTTCCAGTGAAATTTCAGCATAATCCAAACTAATGGCAAAGTTGTGCCGGAAAAGCCAGGAGTACTGAGTCCTGAGTCCTAAATAATGAACCTGGAATGCTGAGTCCTGCGTCTTGAAACCTGAGTCCTTAGTCCCGAGTCTTGAGTTGGGACGCCTTAGTCCTGAATTCTAAATTATGAGAGGCTAAGGGGCTTGAGACTGGAATTTCGATTTCAAATCTTATGTCCTGATATAAATTAATACATTGAATTAAATCAGTTTTTTACTGAATCCACATCAAGAAAACTAAGATTCATGCTTGATAGCTATTAATAGCTAACAGTTATATTTAAAACTTCAATTATTGTTCTCTAGTCCAGAATTAATGATGTTCAAAATTTCATTTGAAAAATACATAAGCGGAAATGTAAAGAACATATTCAAACTCAGGGGCGAACTCTGAAGAGTTCAACCGAATAAATTTGTTGAACATATTAAATGAAATGTTATTGGAACATAAAACGAGTGATACGAATTAACTATAATTTACTCACGAAGTACTAACTCATCAGTAATTTTATTAATTGTCATAAAAAGCAGAGTTATTTAGGAAGATATTTAGTACACAATTTGGGAACAGTCCAGCTTGACCCGGTTACCCGAATTTTATTGAAAATGCCCGGATTTTGCCCGGATTTATTCACTTTATTTAACAAATCAAATGAAAAAAAAACAAATTGTATTGTCACATTTTCTTATTTTTACCTCCAAAACTAAATTTTTAGAGCAAGGTTTATAAAAATGATCATGAAACGTTTTTTGGAAGCCTAAAATACGATTTAAAATCTGTCGATGAGATTTGATAAAAAAAAATTAAAAACGGACACCCTAAGGTAGAATCGCAATAGAAAACCAGATATTGCTATTTTCTTCGCAGTTTTCGTGCACATGGGCAGTTTAGGTTGTTTACTATCGCATTTATAAATGAAATTAGTAAATTTTCTTCATCAACACTGTTTTTATAGCCATCTAAAAATGCTTGCAAATTACACTTTTCATTGTTGGGTAAAACGGACACTGTTCAGAAAAAAATACTTTTCGCCACAAAAATTGCTGCACAAAAATGCATGTAAATCGCTCAAGGGAATTGGGCAGTTTTTTCTCTCTTCGGTCAGCTGACATGAAACTTTCAAAGCTTTTAGTTAAGTAAATACTTGACTTTTGGTTTCTTTAGTTGCATTGCTGTTAATGGTGATTTTTATAAACGCGCTTTTCTGCTGAAAGCTAAAACATTCTATCTAATCGATATACGAAAACAAGTTTTTATAATGTATCAGGAGTCTTTCAGTGAAATGTCAGCAAAATCCAAACAAACGAGAAAATTGTGCCGAAAGAGCTTAGAGTTCAAAGTCAAGAATCTTGAGTCCTTGCGCCTTAGTATTGGATTCTTAATACTGAGTCCTGAAATCTGAGTCCCAAGACCAGAGGTCAGAGCCCAGAGTCCAGAATTCAAAACCGAGTCCTGAGGCTTAAGACCTGAAGTTAAAGTTCAAATCCCAAGTCCTGGGTTGTTGATTCAGAATTCCAAATATTGAGTTTTAGGTCCAGATTGATCAGTTGAGCCTCCAGAATCAAGAATACAATTTTATATCCTTTATCTCAAAGTTCAAAATCTCTAGACTCCAGCGTTTAGAATCTACAGCTCAGAGATTGGGGTGTACAGTTCCAGAGTTCACATCCCATGATCCCAAACTTTCCACGGATTTTAAAAATATTTTTAAATTAATTTCAAAATGTAAGAGCAGTTTTCAACAGTCTCATAAACACTTATTTTCGTTCATTGACAAACAAACGAGGTTTTTTCGCTCCTACTTTTATAAGCATAACTAAAATTTTATAATTAAAAAAAAACTATTATTGACAACACGTTTGGTAACTCAATGCTATTTACCAAGTTCGTATAAATTGGTCCAGTGATTTCTAATAAAAAGAGTGTCAAATTTCTGCGTTTATCTGCGTAGATTTCTTCACGGTCTTTAACGTTCTTATATAGTATCCAACAACCAGTTTTAGTTTTCGACGTCAATGATTGAGTATTCGATGTACATTCAACTGAATCGATTTGGGGTCATTTTTGAATTTCTCAAACCCTAGGGTCTAGCAAGCTTAGTTTTGGTTCAAAACGTTTACATGAGTAAATTTGTACTTTTAGGTTTGTATGGGAAAATTGAATATTTTGTACTGAAAAATCATTTTTGTTTCTTCTGTGGAGCCGAGCCTGCTAATGGTTTTTGTTCCAATTTATAAATTCTCCAATGAAATTTTCCGCTGAACAACTTTGTCGAAGACCTTAACTGTGTACCTTATTAAGCAAAAAAGTTACAATCTGTTAAACAGAGGTATGTGTTTTGGAATGGATAAACAATAAATTTAATTGGCATCGCTGCTGGGTGCCTAGCGAGGTATTTTCAGTACAAAATATTCAATTTTCCCATACAAACCTAAAAGTTCAAATTTGCCCATGTAAACGTTAACTAAAAATTCTGCAAACAATCATGGATGAGTTTTGAACCAAAACTAAGCTGTCTAACTCAACCCCAGGGTTTGAGAAATTCAAAAATGACCCCAAATCGACTCAGTCTAATGTACATACATGTTTTATTAAATTATTTTATGCAAAAAGAAATTATTCGTTTTGCAGCGTGTGCCGTTTTCAAGCAGAGTTATTTTTTTCTGAAGAAAGGAATCATTTGCCAGAAAAGATGTTGTTTTTCAATGTTGTTGTTTTTCGTACTGACCTGAGGAACGAAGTCTCATATCGCCAATGAGTTTCATTCTTCCTAAGTTGAACTTTGACTTAAAGTTTCTGAGCTAGAAAATACATATGTAGTAGGTCCTTGGTAGATTATTTCGAGAAAACACGCTTTTGAATTGTTATGCTCAGCAATTTTCCATATATTTTTCGATTATTTGCATTTTTCTTTCGAATGTAATAGTATGTAAATAAAAATCTAAAAATACAAAAAAATCATCAAATGTAGTTTTAAATATGAAGAATCGTTTGGCATCATTGACTCAAAATCGACCATTCCGATGGCCTCATCTGTCTTATGCAAAAAATGTGTCGAAAACAAGCTACTGTCGAATAAACATTTCTGATAAGTTTGTCTATGTTTTTCAATTCTAAATTTTAGTGTTTTAAAAAAGTATGAATCTTCAAATTTTTTCTTTATCAAAAGTTCACATTTCAAAGAATGTAAATTAAGGTGAATAATAGACAACAAATTACTTACAGTTTATCATGGTTAACATTTTACCTGATTTAACATTTATTTTAGGATTCAATATTTTTTTAAATTTGTGTTTTGGAAATATTTATTTCTAATTTGAAAACTAGGCTGCTTTGAAATTATTTTGAAGCAAATTTCCAGTTCAGCATAAGGAACATCATTTTGGAAAATTTATTAATGACTTACAGAAAATATGATTGATTTGAAACTGTCATTGTGACTTGTTTCGGAAATTTGGTTGATTTTATCAGCTAAATTTATCATTTTTTGAGTAAGTGTGATTATGATGAGTAAGAAAATGATGTTTAAAATTCACTTTCTTGTTTATTGTGTATTTTTGGTATTGTTATAATTTTTAGCTAAATTTGAATCTTTAAACCCCCCTCCCCATTGAAGGGTCCTTCGCACGGGCCTGATATACTCAATAAGCGTTATTTTCTGTCAAAGGCTAAAAAATCTATCCTGCAACACTTTTGATCTCACCCATACAACTTTTTTAAACATGACACATGTTTTTATGGTTTTACAATGGTTGGTCAATGAAATTGAAAATGAACCTAGAATCCTGAGTCTTGAGTCTTGAAACCTGAGTCCTTAGTCCCGAGTATTGAGTCCTGATGCCTTAATCCTGAATTCTAAACCTTGAAAGCCTCAGAGGCTTGAGACCTGAATTTCGATTTAAAATCTCATGTCCTGAGTTCTAAATTTTTGAAACCAAACAATTAGTTGTAAGTTCAGATTTAAGAATTGAGCGTCTAGAATCTATAATCCAAAGACTATATTCTATGTCTTTCATATACCTATGTATATGTATCCTATAGATGTACGGTACATCATTACCCTCTCACTATAAAGTCCTAAATCTCTAGACTCAGCTCAGAGTTTGGAGTGTAATGCTCTGATTCCCAGTCCGCAGTGTTCGGCACAAAAGCGCTAATCCGCTATTCGCTAGTTAGTCCGCTAACTTTTCGTTAGCGGTTTAATTTTGCCGCTAAGTTTGGATTGATTTAGCGAATTGAAAAGTTGGTTCCGCTAATTGAAGATCGCTAACTCCCATATATTTGTATTAATCTCTCGAATTTTAAGTGATACAATAAACTTTTTTTCATTAATCAAGTCAAAGTGAAATTGTGCATCATTCTGATTGCTTAATTGGATTCATTGGAGGAATGCGCACTGGAGTTAGAGAAAAGTTGTATTTAGTGTCATTTTTCTCTCTTTAAGCACTTTTTTAGCAACTTTTACAGAAGAAGATAACAATCAAAGATGTTAAACAATATAAAACTATTTTCAACATCTCTTCATCAGCATTTGTTTTCAAGTGGTTGAGCTATTTACTTTTCACATTACAGTTTTTTAGAGATTTTACAGATCAGTTCATATAAAAATAAGATAAAATCACTATTGTAGCCTTTGTTTTAAGAGATTGTATAAATTTTCACGTTTGACAATGCTCCTGCAAATTTGAAAAAAGGGAAACAGGTTGAAGATTTAAAATGAGGATTATGTAAAATGATGCCAAACCAAAATTTAAAATAAAAAAAAGAAAGATATAGCTCGCATTTTTCACATTCTGTTCTTTTGCTCTTTCTATCTTTTTTTTTTTAATTTATAGAATAAAGATACTCGTTAAAACTCCTTAAATCTTTGACAGTTTTGGTTTTGCTCATATAATTTTATGAAAATACGATCAATTTATCTAATTTTAAATTAAATACTTGAAACTTTATTAATTCCCCCTTGGGAAGTTGGAAAAATCGAAAGGGGGAAGTGCGTGACTAAAGAGAAATTTCATATTTGTTCCGGCCTTAATGTTGGTAAACAGTTAGCGATTAGCGATTAGCGCTTTAAGCTTAGAGCGATATCTTTTTTGGCACATTTAGCGTATTTAAAAAGCGATCGCTAACTTTGTATGAGTTAGCGGTTTAATTAGCGGCGCTAATTTTTCAGTTAGCGATGCCGAACACTGCCAGTCCGAATCCCGTGTTTCAAGTTTAGTCTTGAATCCAGAGTTCACATCCCATGATCCCATGTTCTAAAGTCCAGAATCTAAAGTTTCAGAACATAGAGTTCAAAATGTAGAGTTGAAAATCTAGAGCCCAAGGACTAGAGTCGATAATTATCAAGACGAAGTTAAGAGTACTAGGTCTTTAACATTTAATCTGGAATTCAGAGTACTGATATGAGAGTCCAGGGAACAATGTGCACAATTTAAAATTTTGATTCTTGAGTCCCGAACTAATGTCAGTCTAGGGTCCAAAGCTCGCAAAGAGTGCAGATTCCATTCTACAATAAAGAGTCTAGAATCAGCCAGAATCTGGAGCCCATTCAGAGCTCAGGGCTCAGGATTTTGAATCAGAAGTCAAACGTGTTTGCTACAGAGCACAAAGTTCAAAACCCTGAGTTGGTGGTTTTTAATACAAAGTTTGGGTGGGTGGCCAACATTTTGAGCAGGCGGGCCAAGTTTCAGAATGAGATTGGCTGGCGGGCTGGAGTATTAAAAAAATCAATAACAGATTTTTGAAAACGCTACACAAAAATTTGGCTAAGCCACACCGAGAAAAAAATTAAGCTTGCCAGATTGCTCGGATATTTAATACAAAATTTGTGAAAAGTCCGACCTGGCTCGATTGCCCGGATTTCATTCAAAAATGCTCAAACGTTTTACCCTTTTTTGCCAAATCGAACAAAAAAAAATAAATCAAATTATATTTCAAAAAATGTATATTTATGCATCCAAAACGAGAATTTTTGAGTAAGCTTTATTAAAATAATCATGAAAGGTTTTGTGGAAGCCTAAAATACGATTTCAAATCTGCTTATAACTTTTGATGGACTTTTTTCAATGTTTTTTTTTATATTGATTTGTTTTTTATATTGCCTGGAGGTTTGGCCGCTAATTTTGAAATCAAAAGTCCGGGTTTTGCCCGGTTTTTAGATGAAAATAGTCCCAATTTTTCCGGCCCGGAAACGTACTGAAAGAATTCTGGGAACCTTAGTATAGATGCATCTTAATAAGTCGTTTTTGTTACTAGCATATTTTTACAAATTACAAATCTATTGAAAAATAGTATAAATATTACGCAATACGAAATGAATTATCCCTCCTAACTTATGTATGTACGTCAATCTTTTCAAGGCATTTAAAATCTTATCGGTTTATTCATCCCTGAAATGGTTAATGGCGTGACTACAATGAACAGAAAATCAGTTGGGCACAATTTCGTGGACCTCAACCTAAACTCAATCGAACTCTGTCTAAATTTCTCAATATCTCGATTTGACAAGTGAATTTGGAAAGCCTTCGATGAACAGGATGAATACGAATTTGAATCTTTTTTAATCATTGCACCTTTTTAAGTCAAAATTTAACTAAAAAAAAGTCGTTCTAGTTGAATTTGACTACTTAACTGTAAATTCTGCTAGTTTGTCATTTTTAATGATCATAAATACAGAGCAAGATGCCTATTAAAATATATTTGGATTTGGTTTAATTTTCATAAATATACCCTTTTCTGTTGAAGCTTAGCAAACAAAAAAAATTGGAAAAATTTACAGAGCAAACTTTCACTATTTTACATAATTTGCAAAATTTATTAAATTTTGATGGATGAACGAAGTTACGATGGGTTACAAAGGGTTGAATTTCTTGTAAAAGTTTAATTTTAATAATGTTCAATACTGATGTTATGAAATCGCTTGGTACATCTTTGTACCTGAAAATGATCACATTTTCATATGTGATGAAAAAACGCTAACGCGCCGTTGTACCGAAGCGGAGATTGCAGGTTCAAGTCCTGTCGGTGAGCCGTTGTATCTTTTTCGAAATTTTCATGATATTTACGGCTTGTGTTCTTTCGTTCTTTGATAGTTCATGTTTCTCTAATTTCTTTCATCACATATAAAAATTTTAATAATGTTGTTGATATTCTTCGGTGATATTTTACGATTTTTAACTATTTTGATACGATCTTACTATCTTTCAGAGGCTATCAAAACTCCTCGATATTAAAACAAGTGTCCGCTTGAATGAGCCAATCGGGAAACATTGAAAAATGTGTGAAGAAATGTGTTAAATACCGTCTAATTTTGATAATTTTAAAATTGTAATTTTAATTGGTTTTTTATACATACCTTTTTTTGTAAAATTATATGAGGCCCTCAGAGCCAACGGGGTATAAGTGCAAAAATGATCAGTTTAATGCCAGTAAATAATGCCAAACTCTTCTCCATGTTGAATTTTTCAGATTTTAAAAATTATATTCCCAAACTTTTACATTCGAAAGAAAATTGCAAATGTTCGAAAAATGTATTGAAAACGACCAAACCCAATCATTTAAAAGCGTGTGTTCTCGACATTAGTTTTTTTTACACTTTTACCCCATTTGGCTTATATCACTTCAAAGAGATTTTCAGATCTTTGTTTTGAATTAATTTAGAGTACATTTAGATATATTTTTCCAAAATATATACGCAGACCATAAAAACTAATAAATTCTAAGAACATGGCCTTTCCACAAAGAGCTTCGCGGGCCACAAAAAGTTGGTCGAGGGCCACATGTGGCCCGCGGGCCATGGTTTGGCCACCCATGGTCTAGAGCCAAGTATTCCAAGTCCAGTGCCCAGAATCCAAAATAAATTGTTCAATGCCTACGCTCTAAAGTTCAGAGTCAAGAGTCGAGTTCCGATTGAGAGTTCGGAATTGTTTTAATATTTGGGGATCGACTGAATGTTTCCTAGAGAAATTTCAGCTCGCATTATTTTTTAGTACGAAAACGATTTCTGTTTTATGTATCCAACATTCCAATCCGTTTTGGATCTTCTTCAGGGACTAAAAAGTGTCGTTTTCTTGTTTTTGTCAACAACAAGAAAACGACACTTTTTAATCCCTGAAGAAGATCCAAAATGGATTGAAACGTTCGATACATAAAAAAATCGTTTTTGCTATAAAATAGACAGCAAGTCGGAATTTCCCCAGGAAAGAGTCCGGAATTGTGACCTACTGAGTTCTGAATGACTAGTCCTGAGTTTTGTGTCTAGAGATCAAAGTTGAGAGTCCTGTGGGCAACGGTATTTCTCGATGTGTTGAAAGATCTCCAAAATTATTTCTGGAGCCAAGTGTCTTTACTTTGTAAGCTTCTTGTCAAATGTCACTACTGATTCTAGTTTCGGGGGCTTCAAACTATTAAAGTGTTTGAAAGACAGTTCAATTTTAATGTTTTTCATTGCTCTTCTCGTGGAAAGTCGCTGAACGAACTCTCATTGGATGCTGCTGCTTTGTTTCGGTTTTGTTCGATCGATTTATGTTTTACACATTGAGTTAGGCTCACCGTTCTTCTCAGAGTAAACAAAACAGAAAAAAAACCTATACAACTGACTGAGCTCCGACACGTTTGTTGGATTTAAACCAACATAATTCGCATGCATGTTGTAGCTACGTGAAGAAACGAACGAACGTAAATAGTGGTGACTGGTGAGACAAATTATGGACCAAAACATAACGCAGAAAAATCTCTGAGCATGTTCAACGAAGGGCGGATTTCTCACTTTTGTGGCCAGCCAGTTGACTGAAACGGATGGTTTTGATTCAGTCTCTTACGGTCCACCGACGCCGATAGAACCCTGAATCCGGACAACGACGACGCGTTGGTTTTCCCATTCGGTTTTTTTTTTCTCTGAAAGTATTGTTGCGTCCCAGTGTCATTTTACATCGGTCTTTCGGTCGTCGATTTTCCCACCCATCTCGGGTCGTCTTTCAAAGTGTGCCTAGCCTGGAGTCAAAGGAGGATTCGAACATCACCGTCTGTAATCTGTTACCAATTTTACGAGCAGATAACTTCGCCCCGGGTGCGATGCAATGCGTCTCCACTCGAAGAGGAGAGGATGTTTCAAGCTTTCAACACCGGCCAATTAAGGCCCTTGTTGAATTGGCAGTAAAAATAAACCCAGCTGGATACAGCTGTGTCTAGTGAAGTGAGTGCGTATTTCACCAACCCAGTAACAACGTCTTCCATTCCCCCAAAAAAAAATTAAAAAGGGGCAAACACCGGCAGCATCTTAGTCGAATATGGATTTGAGAATCCACGACGCCAAAAACAACGACGTAGACGCCCCGATATGCATCGGCATTGTGTCTCTCTAGATTGGAGAATGAAACTGGATCAAGGTTTAGCGATTTTCCGGTCCGGGTTTTCGAGAGAGTTATGGGGATTCGTGGAAGCTGCGAAGGGTCGTCGTATACCGTTATGGGATTTTGCTTCCGTTTTCCCCTCATTCGGGGCCGTTCATAAACTAACCTTAGGTGGGACTAGGTTATCGTTCCATAGATCGTGAATTTATGTTATTATTCGAATCAGCACGGGGCTCTAAACCATTACCCTATAACCCACATCAGATTTGAACTCAGGTCCGTTGAAATGTTTTTTCAAAATTACGGTGAATACCATATTTTGTTACCCCCAGGAGGAATTTTGAAGTGACAAATCGGGAAAAATGACAAAATCGGGAGACTTTTGTTACATTTTTTTCTGGCAATTCTGGCTGAACCAGTCGTTTAAATACATTTTTATCAACATCAATATATTTTAAATGTAAATAAATATTGTTAATTTAAAAACAAATCTTTTCTACAATTTTTTTCAAGGATTACAATAGAGAAGTGAATCGAAGAAATTTTCAGTAAAGCAAATGTATGAGTAATGTAATGTTCACACAGGCAACACTTGTCAAGTGGTTAGTTGAAATCAATGAAGTTGTTTTTGAGTCGAAAAACGAAAATCTGACAAGTTTTTCAAAAATACTTAATAAGAGAAGAATTCTGGCAGTGTGTAAAGATGGGCAAAAGTGCCCAAATTTTATTATCGACGCATTTCATGATTAAACGCAATCTTGTTAATCACATAACAGTTTGTAACAAAATTACACAAACTTTCGTCAATTGAGTTATACGCAAAAAAATTTTAATCCCTAGTTCACAAAATGAAACCTGGAATATTTCGTTTTCTTGAACTCTGGAGATGAGCTACAGATTCCGTTTAATTTTAGCAACAATGTTTTTTTAAATAACATTAACTATTATTTTCCGCTTTTACAGGACACATTTATTTTTGAAAAACATTATAACTATAGCTTAACTTTCTTAACATTGAAAAAATATAACAACAATAGCAAAAATAAAAAGAAATTCTATAATACCCAAAAATTATGAAAATCATAGAAATTTCATAAAAATATTAAAAAAACATAACGAAAATACAAACATGCTAAACATAACTAAAAAGTTCACAATGAGTTTGAAACATGAAAAAAAATTTAACAAAACTGGCTGAAAATTGTCAAAAACTGATGAAAGCTTGCATAAATAATAATGACAAAGTTTTATTTTTAGTCATAAGTGAGAAAAGAAAAGTTGGTAAAAAACCGTTCGATTTTAGCAACACAGTTTTAGAGCATGTGGTCAAAAACGAAAGAGGACTTTAACTTTTTTTTCGGAGTTGTCAATCAAATTTTTTATAATGTTAATATTTCTTAGTTTCGTAATATGTATGTTGATTTTTTTTTATAGAAATCCCTTACTTTTTCCCAGGAAACCATTTCCCAATATTTTAGTCTGGCTTTAGTGGAATTTATTTGTCCAGTCCAGTCCAAAAATACGCATAAAAAGTAAAACATACTAACAAATGTGATATTTTTAAGTGACAAATTCAAAAGGGCAAAAATCTGGAACAGACAAAAGTGACAAAAAACAGAGAAATAAAAAAAGAGACAAAATGACGAGAATAAAATCAATTACAAAAGTGATAGAATGGAACACAAAATGACAAAAAGACAAAAATGGCAAAATTTAAAAAAAATATATAAAAATGATATAAAAACAAGAAAAACAAAAATGACCAAACTAAGAAAAATAAAAAAAAAACAATTCTAAAATGGCAAAAATAACAGGTATGAAAAATAACGATAAAAATCACTAAAATCACTAAAATAACTCAAATGATAATAAATGACAAAAAATAGACAAAATATACTAAAATTACAAAAATTACAAAAAAAAATGACATACATGACAAAATTGACAAAAACGCAAAAATGACAAAAATTACAAAAATGTCGTAAATGAGAAAAGTAATAATAAATTACAAAAAAATATAAAAAATCAGAAAAATGACAAAAATTACAAAAATGGCAGAAAAATAAACAAGAATGCCATAATTTAAATAAATAGAAAAAATGACAAAAGCATGGCAAAAATTAAGAAAAAATTTACAACAATGAATAAAAATGACAAAAGTGTAAAAACTGACAAACTGACAAAAATTACAAATATTATAAAAATGATAAAAATGAAAAAACGACAAAAATGACAAAAATGGCACAAATGGCAAAAATAGCATAAATGATAAAAATGACATAAATGACAAAACTGACAAGATGTTAAAAATCTCAAAAAACGCGAAAATTGACAAAAATGACAAGAATGAAAAAACTGACAAAAATAACCAAAATGACAAAAGTTGCACGAATGGCAAAAATGACAAAAATGACAAAAATGACAAAAATGACAAAAATGACAAAAATGACAAAAATGACAAAAATGACAAAAATGACAAAAATGACAAAAATGACAAAAATGACAAAAATGACAAAAATGACAAAAATGACAAAAATGACAAAAATGACAAAAATGACAAAAATGACAAAAATGACAAAAATGACAAAAATGACAAAAATGACAAAAATGACAAAAATGACAAAAATGACAAAAATGACAAAAATGACAAAAATGACAAAAATGACAAAAATGACAAAAATGACAAAAATGACAAAAATGACAAAAATGACAAAAATGACAAAAATGATAAAAATGACAAAAATGACAAAAATGACAAAAATGACAAAAATGACAAAAATGACAAAAATGACAAAAATGACAAAAATGACAAAAATGACAAAAAGACAAAAATGACAAAAATGACAAAAATGACAAAAATGACAAAAATGACAAAAATGACAAAAATGACATAAAATGACAAAAATGACAAAAATGACAAAAATGACAAAAATGACAAAAATTACAAAAATGACAAAAATGACAAAAATTACAAAAATGACAGAAATGACAAAAATGACAAAAATGACAAAAATGACAAAAATGACAAAAATGACAAAAATGACAAAAATGACAAAAATGACAAAAATGACAAAAATGACAAAAATGACAAAAATGACAAAAATGACAAAAATGACAAAAATGACAAAAATGACAAAAATGACAAAAATGACAAAAATGACAAAAATGACAAAAATGACAAAAATGACAAAAATGACAAAAATGACAAAAATGACAAAAATGACAAAAATGACAAAAATGACAAAAATGACAAAAGTGACAAAAATGACAAAAATGACAAAAATGACAAAAATGACAAAAATGACAAAAATGACAAAAATGACAAAAATGACAAAAATGACAAAAATGACAAAAATGACAAAAATGACAAAAATGACAAAAATGACAAAAATGACAAAAATGACAAAAATGACAAAAATGACAAAAATGACAAAAATGACAAAAATGACAAAAATGACAAAAATGACAAAAATGACAAAAATGACAAAAATGACAAAAATGACAAAAATGACAAAAATGACAAAAATGACAAAAATGACTAAAATGATTAAAATGACTAAAATGACTAAAATGACTAAAATGACTAAAATGACTAAAATGACTAAAATGACTAAAATGACTAAAATGACTAAAATGACAGAAATGACAAAAATGTCAAAAATTAGAGAAATTTCAAAAACAATAAAAAAGATTCAATTCAAACGAGAAATAACAAAAAAAAATCAAAAATGACAGAAATGACAAAAAAGACAAAAAAATACAAAAAAAATTATTTTTGCCATTTTCGTCATTTTTGTCATTTTTGTCATTTTTGTCATTTTTGTCATTTTTGTCATTTTCGCCATTTTTGTAATTTTTGTAATTTTTGTAATTTTTGTAATTTTTGTCATTTTTGTAATTTTTGTCATTTTTGTCATTTTTGTATTTTTTGTAATTTTTATAATTTTTGTCATTTTTGTCATATTTGTCATTTTCGCCATTTTTGTAATTTTTGTCATTTTTGTCATTTTTGTCATTTTCGTTATTTTTGTCATTTTTATCATTTATGGAATTTTTGTAATTTTTGTTATCTTTGTCATTTTTGTCATTTTTGTCATTTTTGTCATTTTTGTCATTTTTATCATTTTTGTCATTTTTGTCATTTTGGTCACTTTTGTCATTTTTGTCATTTTTTGTAATTTTTGTCAGTTTTGTGATTTTTATAATTATTGTTATTTTTGTATTTTTTTTCGTTTTTGTCACTTTTGTCATATTTCTCATTTTTGTCATTTTTGTCAATTTTTCCATTTTTGTCATTTTTTGTCATTTTTTGTCATTTTTGTCATTTTTGCCATTTTGTCTTTTTTTTTCATTTTTGTCGTTTTTGTCATATTTGCCATTTTTGTTATTTTTTGTAATTTTTGCATTTTTTTTAAATTATTGTTATTTTGTCATTTTTGTCGTTTTGTCATTTTTGTAAGTTTTGTCATTTTTGCCGTTTTGTCATTGTTGCATCTTTGTCATTTTGTCATTTTTATCATTTTTTTTTTAATTTTTGTTTTTTTTTCGTTTCTGTCACTTTTGTCATTCTTGTCATTTTTGTCTTTTTGGTCATTTTGTAGTTTTTATAACTTTTGCCATTTAGTCATTTTTGTTATTTGCTTTTAAACTCCTGTCATCTCGTCATTTTTTTTTTTTGTCATTTTTGACTGTTTTTTTCTCTTATGTCACTTTTGATAGTTTTTGTTTTTTTTTTTTACTTTTGTCATTACGCCTTTTCTTTAGTGTTATCATTTTCATCAGTGTTATTTTTATTCTTTGCCCTCATTTTATTGCCCATTTTTTCCCATTTTTGTCACTTTGGATGTTAACCGTTTTAACCAATTTGACGAAAAGCATCAAATGTAATTTACGTTCTATGACGTTTTTGGTCAGCTTCCTATTTCGAAATCTTAAGAACATCAGGAAGCGCGAAATTTTGTCTATGATTGTAGGGTTCCATTGTGTCTAATAATTTTAAATTGTTTTATGAACGACTACCTAATCTTAAATCGACTGAAATCGGTGCACTTTTCGGGTAGTTTGGCAGCAAAACAGCGAAAGGACCTTCTGTTGGTGGCAACTCAGAACCATCCGAATAGGAAATTCAACAACCATATTTCTACTTTATTCCACAGTTCAGCTCCAGGTCCAAATCTTCCGGAGGCAACATCTTCGTGAGAGTGTTTTAGAAAAAGTTACAACGTGATAAGTGTGAGTGCTCAAAAAATTCGAAGAAAAAAAAGCGTTTTGGGAAGCGACCTTTTGCGATAACCTAGCCGAGTTTAGAGAGGGTTCTTAGTAAAATAAATAAGATGATGTCGCCCCAAATCTGGTTGGTGGTCTAGTGAGTGAAAACAAAATGCCCGGAATCAAGAATCTCCGAAAGTCTCCGATTTCCGCTGTTCAGTTCACGAGACGACTGATAAGCGAGGAAGAAATCCAACCACGACAAGCTTCAAATATGATCTGGGAATAAGTGATTATTGGAACTATCTTTAGCGTCGGAAACGTGTGTGTCGAAATTAAGAGCCGTTTATATTGAATAAAGAAAAAAAATCAAAGTTAAGTGTGATTCATTGGTTCAATTTGAAAGCGAAAGTGAAGTGAAAAGGTGCAACCGATAATTCCGATAAAGCTTAAAAAGGGAGAAGAATCTCAATCCTTCAGTCGTCAATTGGAATCTACGCAACCTGTTAATTCCCTTCTTCCGGTTGTCGCTTTTTATTTTTTGAGCCGCAGTCATGTTTCAGTGTATCATTCAGCAAAGAAATGGATGGATCCATCAGCCGAGTCCCGAGTTTCGGGACGTCTTTCCAGGTATTGTTCGATTTATTTGAAAAAAAAAATATATAAAATTCCCAAAGAAAAGTAAAAAATTCTAAAATTGGATTAATTGTATCCCTCATTACTATTTTATTCAATTTTCAAGCATTTGTTTCGAATTCCAAAAGAAAATTTTCATTTCATTTCACAGTGGTTCTGTTTGAGGTCAATTTAGTATTTCAATTATGTCTTGCATATGTATGTTCAGTAAAAGGATATTTACACCCTTAAGATGCCTCCGAAAGGATGATCGAAACGTTATAGGGGAGAAAACTTTTCGGTTTTAAATTTTTGCCATAAAAATTTCCATACTATCTCTTTAAATGTTCAAAAAACTTTCATGGAAAATCCAAATAGTCGTACTCATCGGAATAGCACTTTTTCCCCAACTGTTTGTAAGCCTTCCGAAACCATTCTGAGGCAGCTTTCTTCTTCTCGTCACAGTCGCCTTCTTTGCATTCTTTATCATAATGTCGGTGTAGCGTTTTGAAGTAGTTTACCATTTCGTCGCAGTCTATTTCGGTTTTCAAATCTTTCTCCGATGGACCAGATTCGCCGTACGACGGAACAGTTTCGTCCAAGGGAGAAATATCTGAAAAAAAAATAATTGTAATTAACTTTTACTCCGAAAAAAACGCTTAGGATTTGAAAATTTTATGCAATGGATTCTCTATATGACATTCTGAATGAAGAACTACAAACTTCTCCCTAAATAGATTGAAGTTAATCAAACAACAGAAAGCTAAAATTTTTTATCACAAACCAACAGCCTCTAATCCATATATTCATAAGTATAGTCAATACACTGCTCAAAAAGAACTTTCCCGGCATTTTGGAACCACTTTACGTTCCTCTTCAGATTTTCCGGACAACGGGCACTATTTTCGGGACACTCGCGGTTGAAAAACTTTTTCAAATAACCAAAATATGCCGTCATCTGATCGCAATCCATCTGTTGTAGGTCATTTGAAGTGATACTCAAATCTTTAAGAATTATACCATAATAAACACCAAACTTCAACATAAGTTTTTAATAGATTCCGAAATCTTACCATAATCCTGTAGATGTACAAACGGTAGCAAAGTTATCATTGCTAAAATGAACAGAAAATATTTGTTAACCATTTTTTACTGGGAGGCTTTAAGAGAATTGATCCAAATATCAGACGGTTAAAATAGCAACTGATGCAGTTTTAGACCGGAATCAACCATAAGTGTTGAGTTTAAAATTTGTACACCTGAACATATGGTAATCATTAAATTTAATGATTTCTGATTATTGAAATGGGCTTTGGAATCTAGCTTTAAGTACCATCTTGACAGGTTCTGAAAACAACCTTCGAACAAAACGTCTCCGATGGCCGAGCGATGAGCGTTTTAAGACGGTAATCCCTGGGTCCTCTGATGGCATGGATTCGATTACCATCTCTTGACTCTTGATTCTTGACTCTTGACTCTTGACTCTTCGATGTTTACTCCCTATTCTTGACTCTTCACTGTTTACTCCGTATTCTTGACCCTTAACTCTTGATTCATGTTAATTAATTCTTGACTCTTGGCTCTTGACTCTTGACTCTTGACTCTTGACTCTTGACTCTTGACTCTTGACTCTTGACTCTTGACTCTTGACTCTTGACTCTCGATTCTTGACTCTTGACTCTTGACTCTTGACTCTTGACACTTCTCTTGACTCTTCTCTTGACTCTTGGCTCTTGACTCTTGACTCTTGACCCATGACTCTTGACTCTTGACTCTTGACTCTTGGCTCTTGGCTCTTGGCTCTTGACTCTTGACTCTTGACTCTTGACTCTTGACTCTTGATTCTTGACTCTTGACTCTTGATTCTTGACTCTTGACTCTTGACTCTTGACTCTCGACTCTTGGCTCTTGACTCTTGACTCTTGACTCTTGACTCTTGACTCTTGACTCTTGACTCTTGACTCTAGTCCCTCGACTCTTAATTCTTGACTCTTGACTGCTGACTCTTGACACTTGACTCATGATTATTATCTCTTGTCTTGACTTTTGACTCTTGACTCTCGATTCTTGACTCTTGACTCTTCTCTTGACTTTCGACTCTATCCCATCGACTTTTAACTCTTTACACTTGATTCATGATTCTTAATTCTTGAAAAGTCAAGATGACTTTTGACTCTTGACTCTTGACTCTTGACTCTTGACTCTTGACTCTTGACTCTTGACTCTTGACTCTTGTCCCTTGACACTTGATTCTTGCTCCTCGACTCTTGGCTCTTGACTCTTGACTCTTGACTTTTGGCTCTTGATTCTTGATTCTTGAATCTTATCTCTTGACTTTTGTCTCTAGGCTCTTGCCCCTCAACTCATGTGCCTTGACTCATGACTCTTAGCTCTTGACTCTTGACTCTTGGCCGTTGACTCTTGACTCTTGACTCTAGACTCTTGACCCTTGACTCTTGACTCTTCTCTTGACTTTCGACTCTATCCCATCGACTTTTAACTCTTTACACTTGATTCATGATTCTTAACTCTTGACTTTTGACTCTTGACTCTTGACTCTTGACTTTTGACTCTTGACTCTTGACTCTTGATTCTTGACTCTTGACCCTTGACTGTTGACCCTTGACCCATGACTCTTTACTCTTGAATCTTGACTTTTGACTCTTGTCTCTCGACTCTAGTCCCTCGACTCTTAACTCTTGACTCTTGACACTTGACTCATGATTATTATCTCTTGTCTTGACTTTTGACTCTCGACTTTCGATTCTTGACTCTTGATTTTTGACTCTCGATTCTTGGCGTTTGACTCTTGACTATTGAATCTTCACTGTTTAATCCATATTCTTGACTCTTGGCTGTTGACTCTTGATTCTTGATTCTTAACTCTTGGCTCTTGACTCTAGGCTCTTTGCTCTTAGCTATCGAATTTTGACTCTCGACTCTCGACTCTTGACTCTAAACTTTTTACTCTTCACTCTTGACTTTTGACTCATAAATCTTCACTGTTTACTCTTTATTCTTGACACATGACTCTTGACTCATGATTTTTTACTCGTTAATTTTTGATATTTTCTATTGGCTCTTGATTATTGAGCCTTAAATCCTGTTTTAAATCTTAATTATTGTCTCCTGACTCTTGAGTCTTGAAAACCGTTCTTGTACAAAGTTTGACTTGAGATTTGGACAATTTTGAGAAGTCCTTCTAACGTCTTGAGATCAATAAATTTATTTAAAAATACGAACATTTCTGAAGATATTGTAAAAGTTTCTCAAAATTGAGATTATATATCAGTAAGCAATTTTTCTTAGGAGAGGATGTTATTTGTACCTGGACATAAACATTTAATAAATACCCAAAAATATTTGATATGAGAAATAATGTGGAAAACAGGAAAAGTAAAACCAGTAGCTATCCAAAACTCCAATATCAGGAAACAAATATAAGTTAAGATAAATTGAGTATAGAATTTAATTTAAATTCCAGTGGTTGATGATTTATAGTAGTTTTGGCTATTTTTCGGTCTAGGGATTCAATCAAACAACTAAGCTTTTGAAATGCTCGACGTTTCAACTATTTTTGATGGTCTTTCTCAAGGGAATATGTTATCCTGAATGAATTTATGTCACAAAACTTGGATTTTGTATAAATTAAAAAAAAATGCACTGAAAGCTTTCTTGACCCTCCAGATGGTCAGATTCTTACAAATCGAACATAACATGGTTAGTTTTTTGAATAACTCGTAATTTTTTAAAACAAAATTTATATTACTGAAATTTTTTTTCGTGAATAATGAATTACACATTAGACCGAATCGATTTGGGGTCATTTTTGAATTTCTTAATCATGGGGTCTAAAAAGCTTCGCTTTGTTCAAAGATTCATGATTTTTTCAGATTTTTTAAGTATTTAAGGACCGTTTACATGAATAAATTTGAACTTTTCGGTTTGTATAGGAAAATTGAATATTTTGTACATCATCATTTTTGTTTCTTCTGTGGAACCGAACCATTAGCAGAATGGTTTTTGTGCCAATTTATAAGTTTTCTAAAGGAAATTTTTCGCTTAACAACTTTGTCCAAGGCCGTAAATTCGTGTCTTATTAGGAAAAAAAATAATAGCTGTTCAACAGGAATTGAAAAACAATACATTTATTTGACATCACTGCTTGTGCCCCGCGAAGTATGGCATGAAAACTAGTCATGTAATATTTCGTTAGGCACCCAGCAGTGATGTCAATTGAGTTTATTGTTTTTCAATGTCAAATTCATACCCTTGTTAATCAGCTTATAACTTTTTTGCCTAAAGAGATACGAAATTACGGTCTTGAACAAAGTCGTTAGGCGAAAAATTTCCTCTAGAGAATTTATACATTGTCACAAAAACCATTAGCAGCCTCGGTTCCACAGAAGAAACAAAAATTATGTTGATTTTTCAGTACGAAATATTGAATTTTCCCATACAAACCGAAAAGTTCAAATTTACTGATGTAAACGTTACTTAAAAATTCTGCAAAACATTAACAAGATTAACAACTGCATTAACAAGATATCACTTTTAAAGTGTAGGGGGAATGGGGATACTTGATTCCTTTTTCTTCTTTTCATCATATCTTTTTAAAGAAAAATTGAAGATCGCTGTCTTTTGCATTTTCTGACAGCGTGTGATTTCAAGTTTATATGCTGTAAAATTTAGGACGATACATGAATCCGTAGATGAACTAGAAGCGTTTCCGTGGGGCTAAAAATTGTGATATTTTGAAAGTCAAAGGAGACTTGAAGCTTTGGCAAAAATCATGCAAAATCTAAAGATATTAGTTTTCAGTTCACAATTTATAAGTGATCAGACAAAAAGAATTTTTAAATTTTGTCTACTTCTTCATATTCATTGCATACTAAAAGCCGCAATTTTCTTATTTTTAGATAACAGACTTTTTTGAGTCCTTTTTATCAGGAAATTTTTTAATAAATATTAGACTTTTAATAAATATTAATAATTTCGTGCTTAGCAATGAACAAAATCCATTCAGGAGAAAAGTATATTTTTTTGGACTCGAGGGATAAATGAACATGGAAAACTTTTTCTAAATAGCATGGAGCGTTTACTATTGCTTTGAAAATATGGCTTTGAGAAGTTCATATTATACCTCAACGATTGACATATTGGAATAAATATTTTTATTTTTATTATAGTTTTTTCTTGTGGGAAACATTTTAAAGTGATAAAAAAAGATCTTCCAATTACATTTTGTTACAATTACAAAGTGTTATAACTCAAACAGTTTTTTTTTATTTATTGAGATACCTGGTTTGTTGTTTCGTTCTATTTGGCATTTTCTTCTAGAACATTTGATCTATATAAGACATTCCAGTTTCGAGATTTAGCTGAGGAATCAAGTATCCTCATTCTCCCCTACACAAAATTCCGTAACGTGAGCTTAGTCCACAACCCTGTTCTGTTAATACTGAGTGAATTCACGTCACAACTTCAAAGAGGTATAGTTTTGCTTGTTGTTGTTGAATCAGAAAGCTACTTACTTGAAATTGTGAGTCATTATTTTGTCTATAATTTTTTTGATAACAGCGATATTCTTTGTATTTCCACAGAGAGAACAGGAAATTAAGGTGATGCTTCTATTTTTTTTTTCAAATCTGCAGCAAATTTGTCGACTTCTAGAATGATTACAGTTCTGAAAAGTCCAGAACACTGAAATCACGTGACGGTGGAATGTATATTAATTGTTCATAATTAAAATTAAGTTTTGAACCAAATGTTTTGATCACGTCTTAGGAGTTTGCAAAAAAAAAATACTACGGTTCAGAGACTGGACTTGAACCGGAGATATTCCCGCTTCAGTATAGCGGCGCGTTAGCCAACGTCACCACAGCAGCTGGTCGATGGAGCTTGACTTTAACACTCGCTTCGGACAGTTTCGAAGCGGTGATATCGTGGTTTAAAATCCCTAAAATTTTCTCATCAATTTTGCGAGAATGTTTATCAAAATTTACCAAATGTTTCCTAAATTTCAAAACATCGAGTTTTTTGTTTGTTGTTAATGTTACTTTATTGAACTTTCTTCCTAATAGATTGGTAATTGAAATAATTTGTTAAGGGAAGTTCGTCCCTGTCCCAACCTAAGCTAGTTTCATGGCGAATCCAGATAGTCGTACGCATCGTAGTAGCAATTCTTGCCCAGCTGTTTGTAGGCCCGATGGAACCACTGGACGGCGGCCTTCTTCTTCTCATCGCAGCTGCCATCTTTGCACTGTTTGTCGTAGTGCCGATGCAGCTGCTTCAGATAGGTCACCATCTCGTCGCAGCTCATTTCGCTTAGGTTTTCATCCGAGGGGTATTTTTCTAAGGAAAAAGAATGGGGTTTTAACTGGCTCCCGTCCAAGAAGTAGCATAACTAGCTCGATATTTACCACTGGGATCGATGAAGCACGATTGATCCGAACCGGTGATATCGATCAGCAGCTTGTTGAGCAGGGACATCCAGTCCGTGCAAGCCATCAGCGCCGCCACTCGATCCTTCTCCAGGGCGGAAGTCTTCTGGGCCATATCGTTCAGCGTATTCGGCTTTATTTCCGTTTCATTTGCGGAGCTGAAGATATCCGGATGCACGGTGATGTGGTGGAAGATGTTGAAGACCCGGGACAGCTCGCTAGTGACCTCCTCCTCGCATCCGTACACGTAGCACAGAATCAGAATTCGGACGAAATTGTTCTTAATGGACGATGGCGTTCCCGGATTGCAGGCATCCTTTGGGTTCACTTCAGCAATTCCGGTCTTGGTGATGTTTGACTCGCTACTTCCTGCAGCAGCTCCACCACCACCACCACCACCACCACCACCACCTACATCACCACCACCACCAGTTGCTGTATCGGTAGAGTTGCTGTCTTTTCCTTCAGCTGGTTTGCCATCAGTATCTCCACCGGTTTCCTCTGGTTTAGCATCATTTGCTTCTTCATCAGGAGCTACCAGAGGAATTGAAATCAGCCATACCGAGATCAATAGCCACAACAATTGATGTAAGGTTTTCATCTCGAGACAATTTACAGAACTGCACTCGGCAACCGGAACCGAACCGATTTTATAAGCAGTTCGAAGTTTGTTTTCAGTCCTTGATTAGGCGTAGCAAATACATTCAATGCAGCAATACGAGAAGTTTACGAGTCTCGTTAGCAGGACCAGACTTTTACATCAAATTAAAAAAAAAACCGAAACAGACGTGCCTTAAAAAAATCCCTGGAATAAAATATAACATCTCACAGTGCAAAAATTTGGCCTCAAAATCCCAAAAAAAAATTTTTCGCCGTTTTAGGGACCTGAAATGAAACTTATCTTATTTTTGTGAATTTACTCAGAAATTTAAATCTGCCGCCGGTTATGGCCAAAGCCAAGTAAGGTTTTATTTTACCTTAATTACCCAAAAATAAAAAGATATTTTCTTTATACGTCTTAAAAAAAACTTTCATTTTATTTTAATAAAATGAAAGGTTTTCAAAAATTAAACTCATTTGGAACGGGTCATTAACAGGTGAAAAGATTATAAGAATCGAGATGCTTTGCCCCGTATGAAGATTATGTCATTTTAAAAAAATAACTGCTTTACATATGACTTGAATGTTGTTCGATTTTATCATAATGAACATTAAATTGAAGCTCAAGAAAGCAATGCTCGAAATTTCAGATCGATTGATTGTATAGTAATCTATCTATATAAATAAAAATAAATTTCTGTCTGTCTGTTCCCTAGAGACTCGGAAACTCTTGCACTGATTTGCGAGAAACTTGGCATATGAGGGTATTGGAGGCCAGGGAAGGTTCCTATTATAGTTTGGAACCCCTTCCTCTTCCTGGAAGAGGGGAGGGGGTCTCTCTTATAAAACTAATAAGTCTTCATGGCTCGAGAACTGATCAAGAATACCAAACAAGCATAGGTGGGAACTTGGATACGAGGTATGTTTCTAAAAATATTTGGTACCCTCCCTCCTTCCAGTGGGGAGTTAGAAAATAGGGAGGGGGCTTACCTTACAATTTTTTACATAACTGGAGAACTAATCAAGCAAATGGAACCAAATTTGGTATGGGAGGGTAGTGATATACGAGAAACGGTTCTATGTTTACTTCAGACCCCTCCCTCCTTCCAGTAGATATACAGGAAGGAGAGGGGCCTTTAACCATTTTTTATTGCATAAATTGAAAAGTATTCGAGGAAAGGAAACCAAACTACAATGGGGAGAAAGAAAGTGGGGAGGGGGTTCCTTTACAATTTTCATCATTGCTGGAAAACCGATCAAGCATATGGAACTAAACTTGGCATGGAAAGGTATTTGATTACGAGAAATGTTTCCATGATATTTTGAGAACCCTCCGTTCTTCCAGTCGGAAAATCTTTAGGGAGGAGGGTGCTGCTTGGAAACTTATTCAGCAAATGGAACGAAATTAGGCTTAGGAAGGTATTTGAGCACAAGGAATGTTTCTGTGAATATTTGGTACTACTGCTTCCTTCCAGTAGGGTAATAGGAAGGAGATAGGCAGGCTCCTTTACATTTTTTTTTAATAACTTGAGAACTAATCGAGCAAATGGAAACAAATTTGGCATGGGAAAGCATTTTTATACCAAAAATGCATACTTGCTTATATGAGACTTCTTTCTCCCGGGAGCTCACATTGTTTTGCATAAACCAAGAACTTATCTAGCAAATGGAAACAAATATGACATGGGAACAATCATGCAATCGAGCAAATGGAACAGAATTTGACAAGGGAATGTAATTGAATACACGGAATGTTTGATCTTGATCCCTTCCTTCCATGTGAGGGATACGGGTTAGAAAGAGGGGCTCTGATACAAATTTTCTAGCATAACTTGACAACTAATAAACCAAACGAAAACAGAATTTGGCTTGAGAGGGTATTCGAGATGTTTTTTCTGGTGGTTTAACACCCCTCACTCCATTCATTGGAACAATAAGAAGTGGGAAGTGGGTCACTCATACAATTTTATAATATTTCGATAACTAATCGAGAAAATGGAACCAAATTCGCATGGCAGCA
>NC_073692.1:348206016-348231016 GCF_029784155.1 Uranotaenia lowii | reverse complement strand
TCAAACAATAAAAATCCGAAAAAAAAAATCGAATTTTTTTTTTCTATAGTTGATAAAGAATTTTATTAACATTATCCCAGCAAAGCTAATAATAAAACATGAATAAAATGAGGATAACTATCTAAAATAGAAAATTTTTTTTTTTTTTGTAGAGAAATGAATCCAACTTAGATGAAATTTCAGGGACTAGATATGGGAAAATTGATGTTGAAAAACATGCGAAAAAAATTCGCCTTGTCTCCCGGTGAGACTTGAACCCACATCTTGCGCCTCATCTAGTCCCTGAAATTTCATCTAAGTTGGATTCATTTCTCTACAAAAAAAAGTTTCGCTGACTGAATGTTTGAGTCAAGACCCATCTTTGGGTCACAGTTTAAAAATAGAAAATTATTTTTTGTAAATTCACCATTATTTGTCTAACGAATGGCGCCGAAATATGAAAATAATAAAAGTCTTTTAAGGGGGGAGTAGGGTCTAACCCTTTCAAAAATTCGATTTTTTTATTTTTTATTTTCTTATTGTAAAACATTTCAAGAATGTTGTGTCAAATTTTCAAGTCAATCGAAGCAAAACTGTAGAAATTATAGGCCTTTATCTCCTCTTATCTAATACTGCAAGAGAGAGAGAGAGCAAAAACTTCAAACGCGTTTTTCTCCAAAGCACATTTTTAAAGTCCGTGGACATCGTCATTTGAAAACTACTTCACCGATTCTTTTCGAATTTGGAACATATTTTCTTTCTGCATATAAAATACCAAACCCCAACGATTTTCTTTTTTTTTACTTTAGAGAGATTTTACAGATAAAAAATGGCGGATTTTTTCGTGAAAAATCGTAGTTTTTACTTCGAACAGCCACAAAAATTTAAAAAAAAAAAATTTAAAGTTAAATAAAATCGTTGGGGTCCACAAAAACATCTATTAAAATATTTTGCTCTGATTTTTGACTTCAGATGATTCTGTGCTGAGATACAGTGTCCACCGCAAATCCTGTTTTCTAAAAGACATCCTCGAAAGTGCTCCGTCACCGGCTCATTTTTCAATATTTTTGTACGAAAAAATTACTAAATGTTCTTTTAACAATGCTTTGTATAATGCAAAAAAAATTGAATACATTTGTTTGAACGATAGCTCTAAAAAAAATTCGTGAAAATGGTGTTTTTTTACCCGTTAGACCTACTCCCCCCTAAATAAACGCTTAAAAACGAGTTTGTTTTCTGAAAATTGTTTATTAAACGAATACAATTTTAAATAACTTTTAGGACATATAAAAGTATGTGGAATTCTAAAAGGAAGCTTGAAAAACATTCTGTAAAGCGACAAAGCTATATAGCATTCTTGTAATCTTTCCTACAAACCTGCTATAGGCTTGAAAAGTTTCTTTGGAGCATTTTGAAAGATCGTATGAAGTGCCAAATAACAATCAAATTTGAAAAGTATAATATGGTTTTATAAGTTGGAGATATTATACGCGTGTAAATGTCCTGGAGACTAGTTGCAAAATGTTTTTCATGAAATGCGTTTTAAACCATTATAAGATATTATTCGCCATTTTGAACATAGAGCTCCAATAGAAAAAAGATTTAATAAGATTTAATTTCGATAAAAATATCAACTCGTGACTGTCTCATATGAAATATACCCGCATAACAGTCCCATATGTGAAATACCACGGAAGTAGTTACTTTGATTTATCGCTTTAAGTTATTTTAAACAAGATTCAACTCACTTGATGTCGAATTATGCACATTGGTTTTCGATGGCAGGCTTAAAGAAGGAAGGAACGTCTTCCTGTGAGAAAAACTATCAGATACAACTAAAATTCTAATAAGATTTAACTGTCAATGTGGAATTCAAGGTATTCTCCCAAAAATTTGTTTCTGTTTCTGATAACTGCATTTTGAAGTTCAGAAATGATCAAATTTAAAGCTTACAAAGTAGCTTGGTGAGCAAAACTTACTATGTATGGAACTGTTATGCGAGTAGATTTGAAAAAGGTCTCGAGTATACTCGTTAAAAAGTTCCGATTTTAGGCGCCTTTTATGGCAACCTAGAAAACATTTCGTCGAACAATTTTTGTGGTGAAAGTTGTGGTCAAAGTTCAAAAACTGAAAAAGCTGATTTAGTCGCTTGCTCGTGTTTGCATATGGGACTGTTATGAAAGTAGGGGCAGTAAACAAGGGTATAAAAATTATAAAATCAATCTGAAATTTTTGTGTTACTTGGGAGGTGAACATTCTTATAATGTCCTTTCGCTACTTGGGATTCCAGATATTTTTCAATAGTACAAAACTTCTGCAACCACGTTTATCGAACGGCTCATGAACTGTGACTTCCTGTTGTTTCGCAGCTCGGAACAGGACAATAACTACTGCTAAAATTGCTGTACCTACCTACCTACCTAGGGGTCCAGCGCCGATTAAACGGCGCATAGGGCTGAGATAAAAGATCTCCACTGCTGGCGATCCGGAGCCAGCGTCTTCACTTGCTGCCAGCCAAGGTTCTCGTCAACTGTGCGGATTTCTGCGGCTAGACTTCGCCGCCACGAGCTTTTGGGCCTGCCTCTTCTTCGATGCCCATCTGGATTCCAGTCAAGCGCCTCTCTGCAAATCTCGTTTTCATTTCTTCGCAGCGTGTGCCCAATCCATCTCCACTTACGTTCCCGAATCTCGATTTCTAGCGCCTTTTGATGACACCGGCGATGAAGTTCAACGTTTGAGATCCAGTTGCCAGGCCACCAAGCGCGGATGATATTCCGCAGGCAGCCGTTTACAAACACTTGCAGTTTTTGCGTCGTCACCGCATATGTGCACCACGTTTCGCACCCGTACAGCTATACGGATTTGACGTTTGAGTTGAAGATTCGGATCTTAGTTCGTAGAGAGATCTGGCGTGACCGCCAGATGTTTCGGAGACTCGCAAACGCAAATCGGGCTTTTCTGATCCGGGTTTCGATGTCCTTCTTGGTACCACCATCAGGCGTAATCTGGCTACCAAGATACTGGAAGCACTCCACTGTCTCAACCTGTTGTCCAGCTACCACGAAATTGGAACGATTTTCTGTATTGATTTCCATCAACTTGGTCTTTCCGACATTGATTTTGAGACCTGCTGCCTTGGAGCCAGGGGCGGTCCTAGAGCTGGCTCTTGGAGGGGGGGGGGGGGGGTGATTTTCCAATTTTCAAAAATCAGTCTATTTGAAGGAACGTTAATATCTGGTGAAAAAACAATCAGTTGAGTGAGTGAAAGGAGGGGGAGGGGTTGCGGGGGGGATGGTCAGTTGCATATGAATCTACAATATAAGCTGCACACTGCTCCTCCTTCCCCCATGAATTGCACTGAACAACAGGTATTTAAAAAAAGTATGAAACAAGAGATGAGTAATGAAAACTTTATCAAAATTTCTCTATAAATCTACTCATTTTAATATCCTTCTACCCAACTTTCACATCCTTTTATAAATCAACCAGCGAATCTATAATATCCACTGCGAAAAAATTTTGATAATTTTTTTTTAATTTGTAGGTATATCTGGTATTTTAAAATTGTCACTTTAAAAGCCCTTTAAAATTTCTCGTTATAAATGTAATTTTTTCAATGAAAATAATACATACGTTGTTGAGAGATGAAAATGTAGAAGAAAATTTCCAAGCTATCTTGATTTTTTCCCTGAGCTTCCAAATATTAGAGCTCTGATATTTTAAAATTTATCAAAAGTATTTTACTTTTCACCGATAAGGCCGATAAACTAATAAATAAACATAACAAATGGGCATTGAATTCTTCATTGAATTATTTTACTGAATCGTGATTTCGAAATTTAGTATTATTATTTTTTAGAAAAAAAAACGATTATTAAAATTAGTTTCTGAATATGAAGCTTTTGGAACCTAATTTTATTTGATTTGCTCTTTAATTTAAAATAAACATTCTAAATTTTCAATTTTAATTGTACAACAACAAATAAATTATAAAAAAATGTGATTATTTCTTTTTTATTGTTCATGTAGGTACCTTCGCAGAATTCCTTATTTTTTAAATAATTTTGAATTATAAAAAAGAACTATAAAATAAACGGTTAATTCTGAATGTTAATATCTACTTTTCTTTAGTGTAGAGTCTCAATCATTTCCAGTTGAAATAACCAAGCTTTTAGATTCAGAATATCAAACCTTAAGCATAATTTTACCTAAAAACTTCAATACTATTGTGTAGATCAGCTGAAAGCAGTATCGGTAACATAATTGCTGTAGATCTTGAAATCCAGGAGTGTTGGTTAACAATTATTGAAAGATCTTCTGACAGTTTTGTATGCTAGATTGCCTTGTGGAATTATAGAGAATAGTTTTTATTCAAAAGGAAAAAATTAAAACCGAGGCAAACTGATTTTGGGAAAATTTTTGCGACTCAAACTCGTTTTTTGTTCAGATTTTTTCTCTCCTTTCTTATTTTCTAGCATTTAGTAATTTTAAAACTTAGCAGTTTAGAGTGAAATCGATCAATGAGAAACCTACATGAACAACAAAAAATATGTAAAATCTTTTCAGGATCCTTTATTCCTTCAACGATACAGATGAGAGGGAAGAATGCCAAAAATTGACAAATTCCCGGAAAAAAACAATACAGATTTCGTCTAGATTATCTTCGTATTTTACAAAATGAGGAAAGATTCTCAATTCTATAATTTTTTCTCATGGTAAATAACTCACAGTCTTTATGAAAATGACGATTTTATGACGAATGATCGAAATTCGACTGATTGATGAACTTTTATGAAAATTTATCATTAAGTTAAAACCTTTTTTTTTATCTTTTTGATATTTTACACTTTTGCTAAAATGCACAAATTTTTTCAATGAATCTTGTATTTTCAAAATTTATACCGGAAACAAGAGCTGATATAAAAAATACAAATTTGCATTCAGTGCTCCTAAATAAGTCGAAATCAGTTTTCAAATTCTTTGCACCTCGGAAAATGTGGATAAATTTCTTTGTGTTTTAGTTTTGAATGTAGATTGTGGGTTCTGGAGATGAATTCCTTTATATTGAAACAACATTTATAAATACTTTTTTGTTTCTTTTTGGCTCTAAAAACTCACAGGGAACGCAAAAATCATAACACAATCATAATCTCTTTTTTCGATCTATTGTTGTTGAAATCTCAAGAGAAGTTTTTTTTTAATTTAAACTCTTAATATGAATATTTTATATTCGATTTCTGTTTGGCAGTACTTGAAGTTTTTTCATGGCCATCCATAATATGAATGTTTGATGAGATACATTTTAAACAGAATTAAATAAAATCAGATTTGAAATTTAAATTTATGTTTTTGAATTTCATAATATAGGTTATTAATTTTTAGTTTATAATTCATATTTGAATGGTGAAAAATTGAGGGTGATATAAACTCGCGAAAGAGAATCTTTACTGTGATTCAGAACCTGAATTCTTATTTTGCAATAAGTCGTGAATTCCTTATAAACGCAAGTGAAAAATAGCATTACTTTAGATTTTTAAATGAGGTTAGCATTAGACATCTGATATGCCTTTGAAAAGTTTAAAAAAATCTCAATAAACCAGCTGTAAACAAAGGAAAAAAATAGAATTTTAAATTCAAATTTATATTTATATTTCAGATATGTATTTGCTTTATATTCTTAAAGTAAAGTTATAATATATTAATTTTCCCTGATTCTGAATTGATAATTTTCCTTCGATTTAAGAAATATTTTGAAACATAAAAATAATCCTAATGAGAAGCTTTTTGCTGCTCAAAACTTCATCAAAAATGAATTTAATCCGGCACCAACACTTGTTGTTTATTACGATTGAATTTGTGTATTGAAGTATTGGTGACTAAAAGACAAACAAAAAAGATTAGAAAGTTAATAAATTGAAGTCATACGTTTCTTAAACGCCTACTGGAAAACTGAACACTCCGATGGATAACTGGACTACAATTTAAATTTCTTACAATAAAGGCAATTTAACACTTCAAGGTCTCAGATGTTTTTTTATTTCTTGGAACGACCAAGATCTGTTAATCCATTAAACATGGTAGAAATTTCTAAAAATAAAGAAAATTGAAAATCACATGATTCCGTACAATTATAGTTTAAAGTTTCTTTTAAATTTTTCCCTCTAAATCTGAGCAAATAAAAAAAAAGCATATTGAAGGCAAAAAATGTATGATAACAGCAGAATAAATATTTCAAGTATTTCAGTGTTATAACCATATTCACCCCCCTATATGACTTTTTCAAATTTGTCATTTAATTAAAATTCAAAACAAAATCATGAATTCAAAAGCTCTGAATTTGAACCAAATATAAAATTTTTGACGATTTGCTCGTGTTAATTTAGGCATATGAGAGAAATTAATGACAATTAAAAAAAATTGTCTCTACATTTCATTAATAGCAAATTCAAGATCAAAACTCAACAACACACTTTGGTTGAGTTACTTATCAACAAAAGTTATTTGGTATAATTCAGTCCAGGGAATCAGCTGCTTAAGTTTGATGGTCCGACTTTTTTCACTATTGACCCTTTTAAGTGATAAATAAACTGTTTTGCTGAATAAACACCCCCACGGAGTGGAAAATTTTGAAAATTAAAAAGCACATCTACTAAGAAAAGTTCCAACTTTTTATAGAAATTCGAGCTTTTGCGGGTATTTTATAACGGTTTTTGCCGCTTGGGGGGGTGATCACCCCGATCACCCTCCCCATAGGACCGCGCCTGCTTGGAGCTTTCGGTGAGGTCGTCGAGTTTGCTCTGCATGTCTTGTTGTGTTTGGGCGAGCAAAACAATATCGTCAGCCAGGTCAAGGTCGTTCAGTTGCTCCATGGTTGAAGGATTCCACGGCAATCCTCGGTTTGGTCTACAGTCAATCGATCCAGTCAAGATCTCATCCATTACGATGAGAAAAAGCAACGGTGACAAAATACATCCCTGTCTCACTCCAGCAGTTACCGGGATTGGTTCGGACAAGACACCGTCGTGCAAGACCTTGCACGAAAATGCCTTGTACTGTGCTTCGATGAGATGGACTAGTTTCTCTGGGACCCCTCGTCGTCTAAGAGCAGTCCAGATGTTTCCGTGGTTCAGTCGGTCAAATGCTTTTTCGAAATCAACGAACACCAGCAGAAGAGAGTCCTGGAATTCGTTGATTTGTTCCAGTATTATTCGTAGCGTTGTGATGTGGTCCACACATGATCGTCGGGATCGGAATCCAGCATGTTGCCGTCGGAGTGTAGCGTCGATTTTCTCCTGGATCCTGTTCAGGATCACTTTGCAGAGTACTTTAAGGGTTGTACAGATCAAAGTTATGCCACGCCAGTTACCGCACTCTGTTAGGTCTCCTTTCTTTGGGACCTTTACGAGGATACCCTGCATCCAGTCGGCCGGGAATGTTGCAGTATCCCAAATGTCAGCGAAAAGACGGTGCAACATTTGTGCTGACAAGGCAGGGTCGGCTTTGAGCATTTCAGCAGGAATGCAATCGATTCCAGGCGCTTTGTTTGATTTCATGTTTTTGATTGCCGCTTCTATTTCAGCCAGCGTGGGCGCTTCTGAGTTGACGCCATTAATGCGACTTACTGTGGGCGCCTCGAGCTGCGGGTTCTGTTGGCCATTGCTATTTGTAACTCGGAAAAGTTGATCAAAATGCTCAGTCCAACGCTTGAGCTGATCTGTTCGATCTGTCAGCAGCTGACCTGCTCGGTTTTTCAGCGGCATTCTTGCATTAGTCCTTGCACCACTAAGGCGGCGAGAAATATCATATAATAATCGGATATCTCCAATGGCGGCGGCTCTTTCTCCCTCTTCGGCTAGGGAGTTTGTCCAGGCTCTCTTGTCTCGTCTACAAGCTCGTTTAACTGCCTTTTCCAGCTCCGCATATCGTAAGCGGGCGGCTGCTTTGGCTGACCCGGTACATGCCTGCTCAATTCCGACTTTCGCCTTTCTCCGATCATCGATCATCCTCCAGGTTTCATCCGACATCCATTCACTTCGTCTTCCACAAACTTTACCGAGAGTACCATGGCTCGTCGTGATAAAGGCATTCTTGATTCCACACCACTGTTCTTCGACTGTTCCGTCTGTCGGCAGCTCCGAGGCTCGGGATTCTAGCTGTTCAACGTATGCCCTTTTCACCTCTGGATTCTCCAACCGGCGGACGTCGTATCGTCACCCGACTTTCTCCTCGTGCCGTTGGACACGCGCAACTCTCAGTCGTATCTCGCCAAGGACGAAGTGATGGTTAGATGCAATGTCTGCGCTTCGTTTGTTGCGGACATCAAGAAGGCTCCTTCTCCATTTTCGACTGATGCAGATGTGGTCAATTTGATTTTCTGCTCGGCCATCTCGGGAAACCTAAGTGACCTTATGCGCTGGTCGATGGGGTGATCACCATGTTGTTGTTGCCACAAAATTCTACAAACAGCTCTCCGTTTTCGCTCATCTGTCCTAGGCCATAGCGCCCCATGATGCGCTCAAAGTTCTGATTATCGGAGCCAATCTTTGCGTTGAATTCGCCTAAGTGGATTTGAATGTCACCCTTCGGAAATCTCTCAACCACGCTGTTCAGTTGACTGTTAAACTGCTCTTTCTCCTGCAAGTCGGCAACGTCAGTTGGCGCATAACATTGGCGCTGGACCATTGTAAGGCTACTAGCCCGTGTTCAAAATCTGGCTACGATTATTCTTTCGTTTATTGGTTCCCATCTAATGAGGGCCGCGTAGGCCTGCGGGCTTAACAGGAAACCAAGTATCCAGTATTAGGCCAACGAACTTCGCTCAGTTCCATAATTTCAAGCTTGAGGCGGCTAGCTTCTCTAGCAAGTTGAGCCAGCTTGCCTTGTTGGGCACAGGTTAAAACGTTCCAATTCGTGTCCGTATTTTCATGCTAAAGGTCGTCGCCAAAGTTCCAGGTCGGTCAATTTTTTCGGATTCCGTAACAATTTTATGAATCGGGAGCAGTAGATTGTTAGCCTAAAGTCCCTATCCCGCGATGGGGACACCTTCTCAGTCTGCATGCGACCAAAGCATCCACCGGGGTTGGGTACCATTGCCATTACTAATATAATACAATTTATTGGGAACTCCATACCTTAGCTACTTCGATGCTGCTTTTTTGATTTTGTTCAGGTGGGATTCCACAAACCGAACAAATTCGTCGCACGTGTGTTTTTCGACTTGTAGGGTTCTGCTCTCGGTATAGATATCACAATGCTTCACAGAACCGTCCAAAATCCTCTTCATCGAGAGATCATTCTTCGGTAAAAGATACATACGATATCGCCAGTACTTCATGGTCTTATGCAGCATGCTCGGGTACAAATATACTGGTCCATATAATTCCAGTTAAAATTTTCCAGCTTTTCGGTGGAGAAATTTACACCAGAGACTTCATAAGTGTCATGCTGAGGAGCATGAAATCGATAACGATAGTCTACGTTGATCGGTGGATATGGATGTCTGACAGATGACAAGTGATTTTATTTTATTTTAGATGCTGACATCTGAAAAAAGTTGAAAAATTGCATGAAAAACTTCTTGAAATTTTTGTTTTAATTTTTCGTCAAATTTAAGATATAAAGAAAACTTAGAAGGTCCACAAATGTTTATGAACGCATAAAAGTGTAAATAGAACAGATTGGCATTTTCAGAAATGTTGAAAAATGTATGTTAAGTGAAATACTAATGGTGGCGCATTTTGTCGGCTCTGCGCATTTTATATCCAGTTCCCCTAATGTTTAAATTGGTGGTGTTGTATGAGACACGCGATTTGTTTACGAAATGCGTCGAATTTCTTATGGAACGCACCTTGTTTACTCCAGCCAATGACGAAATTCCGGTCAACCCATGGCTCAATAACAAACTTTGTTTACAATATTTTGCTGTTTTCGATCGCCATACACGAGGAATGCACTCGCAAGTGGTTCGCGATTGCGTTTTCAGATCGAATCGAGGGTAAATGTTTGAAGATTTGAGCGCTGCACGCATTCTATTTAGCGCTGCAGCTTGCAAAGTATACACATAACGTGACTCAGGTGACGTTAAATAAGTGAAACGGTTTTAGCGCTTCGCGCATGCAACAGACTGTGGGACCATCAAATGGGCCGGTACCTTCGCGCGTATTTTTAATATGTGTAGTTTATTTTCCATCTTTTTTTACGACAACGACTACGACTACAGTCGATTGTAGCTTGGCACCCATTCAAAGCGATATGCGGCGTCTCTGTTGCATTGGCATCGATGCTGGCGATCAATGAAATTGGGTTCAGCTGCTCGCAGTGAATATGCATGCATGCATGCCGTCTGCTGCTCTGAATGAAGGCGGACACACACTCACTGTTTAAGTAGATGAAGGACGGAAGCCGGAGAGAGGAAACACGACGACATGGTGCGACATCACATGATCACTCGCTGTCAGCACATGATAGTGGTGCACTTACTCACTGGTTTGTACTGAATGGCTGGTAATGTTTGTTTATTTATTCATTTATTTCTTCATAGCGTGCAGCAGCAAGCAGCAACTTTCAAACTGGCGACAGTCATGTTTTTATTTGGGTCACCCACGAACCGCGATATGTCTCATACATGAAGAATGAACTTCACTTCAAATTATTTGATTATCGATCCATGGCATGTATTCGGGTGTTTTCCGAACATATGACTTCTATCACAATTATTTGTCATCTTTCACGAAATATAACATGATTTTAGATACATAGCATTTAAAGCGGAGATCGAAAAAAGTGTTTTTTTTTTTTCAGTTAAACCTTTATAAAATGGAAATTGCATCAGTTGAACAGGGAAATCAATAAATGAAAAATCACTAATTTACGCGTGTTCTATCTAGGTGCAATCTAATTCTGTAAGCCCTCTCACCCGTCTGGCGGGACATAGTTGCATTATATTCAAGCAAGTACAGATTCCTCAACCGTAAGTAACCAGATTAGATCTGAAAACAACAAGATATAAAATTTGTTAACTCAACAGGAAACTAAGGCCGATAGCGGGAAAGATCCCAGGCAAGCTCATTCAATCAAAGAGTTAAAGAATTATTTGTAAGTTGCTAAATTTATATTTTCTCTTAACTTGATAAAAATGACACTATGAATAAATTTCCAGTTGAGTCTCGTTGGAAAAACGGACTACAAAAACCTACAAGCAGCGTATCAAAATTTTGCTCGCACGCAAAGCTGGCAAAATCGCTAAAAGTTGTCAAATCAACCGTTACAAATGTTATTAAAGTGTTTGGGGAACGTTTGTCGACAGCCAGGAAGTCTGGTTCGGGGAGAAATCGAAAACCGAAAGCCGCTGAGACGACAAAGAGAGTTGTGGGTAGTTTCAAGCGAAACCCTAACCTCTCTCTCCGAGATGCCGCAAATAAGCTAGGTGTATCGTCTACAACCGTGCATCGAGCCAAAAAACGAGCCGGACTATCGACTTACAAGAAGGTAGTGACTCCAAATCGCGATGATGAACAAAATACGACGGTCAAAGCGCGATTACGGAGGCTGTACACGACGATGCTGACGAAGTTTGACTGCGTGATAATGGACGACGAAACCTACGTCAAAGCCGACTACAAGCAGCTTCCGGGACAGGAGTTTTATACGGCAAATAGAAAGGGAAAGGTAGCAGATATTTTCAAGCACATGAAACTGTCGAAGTTCGCGAAGAAATATCTGGTTTGGCAAGCCATCTGTATCTGTGGCTTGAAAAGCAGCATTTTCATAGCTTCCGGGACTGTCAACCAAGAAATTTACGTGAAAGAGTGTTTGAATAAACGTCTGCTGCCTTTCCTGAAGAAACACGGTTGTTCCGTACTGTTTTGGCCGAGTTCGGCATCTTGCCATTGCGGTAAAAAGGCCATGGAGTGGTACGCCGCCAACAACGTGCAGGTGGTTCCCAAGGACAAGAACCCTCCCAACACGCCAGAGCTCCGCCCAATTGAGAAATTCTTGGCTATTATCAAGCGGAACCTAAAGAAGACCAAAAAAACTGCTAAAGACGAGCAGCAGTTCAAGGCAAACTGGCTTTCTGCGGCGAAGAAGGTTGACAAGGTGGCTGTACAAAATCTGATGACAGGGGTTAAGCGTAAGGCCCGGCAATCCGGATTTGGAAAAGCGGAAGCCTAACTGAATATTTTTCCTGAATTTTATACTAAACTTGAAAAAGAAATTTTATTTGATTTTTTAAATGAACGATTTCACCGATTTACACGCGTTTTCCCTTGACCAAATTTTGACCGTATCACCCTTTATGGAATCTAATTCTGTAATCTGGAAAAGATGAGAACATGATGTTTGGCTTCTTTCTAATTATATTGCGGCATCTCCGAATGAAGTTTTTTACTAACGTTCGAAATTTCAGATTCCATCTACCTTAAAAGGGAATCTCATGTCATGGCACGTGTAGTGTAAACATAAAGACGTAAATCCTTTTTCTCATGCAAAGTTTTTTAATTGATCAGATAGTAAGGATGGACAATTGTACTACAATGTGAGCACTCAAAAATAGTCTTTCGAGCGACTTGTGCACCAACTGTTGCAGCACTAAGTTATTTCGCCTGCAATCTCTCCTTATCAGCTTCTAAGCCGAAAATGTAAACAAACACTTGCATTGTTAGCTTGCGCGTTGCTCATCGCCGTTCCTTGTTAGATTACGTCCAAGAATCCTGCTCGTGTCACTGATCAATTCCGTAGAAAGCTTACTCAAGGCACTTCTGTGCTCTTGATGCATAATTCAGTTCTCCTCATTCTAAGTACTCGTACCCAAATATATCAACAAAACGCAAATCAAATGCAATTGCCATTGGCATTTGAGGTTAGGTTGTGGATCTACGTCGCAGGCCCAAAGTCCTAAGTCGAGGGGGTTGGTTATTTCGTAGTTAGACTCCGGTTGCAACTTTGCTGCTGCGAATTTAAAACCAGTGGCTCGTGTGCACGAGAATCGTTGTTGTTTGTTATTGGTCCATAAGAAAGATAAAAACCAAGCGATGCAGCACGCGAAATCAGTTAAAGGTTTAGCAGCTAACACACTTACTCGGTATAAGGTGGAAGTTTGAAAACGAGCTTGCAATATGGTATGGCATCGCGAGCGAGGGGCACCAAACAAAAACAACAACAACGAAAAAACAGCACCCTGCAAATAAATAAATAAACAAACCAGCACACGTACTTGAGTGAAACGGTAAACATTGGGCCGAGGGAATTTCGTCGTACGTACTTTACCGAGAGCTGAAAGATAGTGGCGAGTAAAAAAGTTCATATAAAATACACAATGTAATCAGCACCAAGTCAGTCGGGGAAGACCTCAATTTAAAATATGAGAAAGATGCACGGTTGGCGATAATGGGCCGTCGCGATGGCATTTTTACGGCGGAATAACTACAACCGTCCATCGACACCTCCTCGCACACGTGATTCGACATAGAAAATCAATCGGAATGGAGCGTTTAATTGATATTTACATAAGTCGAATTTATTTTTGCAGTACCAATTCTTCCAGTATTTTTTACACTTAGGAGGGAAAAGGGCATTAATATTACTCTAAACTTACACGTGGTTACAAATCCGATTGATTTTTAATGTACGGGGTAAGATGGTCCCTAATTTAGAGTTTTTCTCTTGATTGATATTTCCAGGGTCGAAAAATCGTAACTCTGAGCTTTTTGGGCTCCCCCTAAATCATGTCCGATATAGCTTTGATTTTGCACAGGTCATTTTTTTGGCCCAAACTACAAAATGTACCTACAGTCCTACATTCACAAATCTGACTCTACTCCAATGACCTTTCTTGGAGGTGGAATTATTGGTACAAGATTATATGCCGGACTGGATTGTATCCCATTTACCCGAAAACCATTGCCCAGAATGAATTTTTCCCAGAATGACAAATACCCGAAATCAAACCCCAGAATGAACCATTTCCCAGAAAAAAAATCCCCAGAATGCACCATTTACCAGAAATTTTTTTCCCAGAATGGACCATTTTCCAGAATTTTTTCCCCAGAATGGAACATTTACCAGAATGGCACAAATCCCAGATTTTTTCCCCTAGTATTTTTATTTGTTTTTTTTTTCTAATGAATTCTTGAATATTTCATATGATTCGAAATTAATTTTCTCAAAATGATTTTTTAAATGAAACGACGACTTTGAAATTTTCCAACTTAATTTATTTTAGAACCAATATTGTGCTTTGTTTATGGTTTGGGTACTTTAATTGATTCAATGCTTACCATGGTCCTTTAAAAAACCGTTTCGGTATCCGACTCCTCACGCTGCGCGTTCGAACTTGAAAGACGTTTTGTCCTTCACGCTGTCGCGTGGCGGACGGGGCTTAGGGATCACCCCTAGCTTTCACGCAGACCTAGGAAGCCCCGGCAGACCTAGACCAATGTCTTAGGGCCGCCGCTTCCGACGGCGGGTCGGCGGCCTCCTCGGATTTGGGAGCTTCGGCGGCTTTGTGCCGCCTCAGCCCCTTCATCCTCGTTGGTTGCGGCCTTACCGCAAAAGAATAAAGTTATGAAACCCCATTTTTTTTGTCACAATTCCTTTTTTTTTAAATAATTTCTAGTAAGGATTAATGTTTTCAATTTTCTGGGAAATGGTCCTTCTGGCGAAAAAATTTCTGGTACATGGTTCATTCTGGTGAAAAAATTTCTGGGAAATGGTATATTCTGGCGAAAATTTTTCTGGGGAATGGTTCGTCTGGGGAAAAAAATTCTGGGGAATGGTTCTTTCTGGCGATTGGAATTCTGGGGATTTTTCATTCTGGGCAATGGTTTTCGGGTAAATGGAGTACAACCGCCGGACTGGCATTAACAAGTTTCTTATAAATGGCATTGTCCTCCCAGCGCAACCGCATTGCATATGTCTGAAAGAAACCAAATAAAATATATCCTATAAGTATCCCTTCACAAGACGAAGTAGGATGGAAACAATCAGCCAGTTAGGACATTTTCGAATGATGAACCGAGCACACTGTGTGTTTATAAACAGGCATAAAAAACATTTCTTTGTTTCTTACCGAATCATTCAGGGGTAGAACACAAAAAAAGGCGATCAGAACTATTATCTGCCTAAGCTATGCGTCTTAGACCTATTGTCTCTTTAAAACAAATGACCTACATTTTGAGGCCTATGCAATAAACTTTTTGAAAAAATTATTAAACCACCTAGTAGTGAGCTAAACAAATTTTTTTTATCCATTTAAGAGCTATGATGTCTGAGAAAAGTTTTTAGCTTGTACCAGTTTTAACAACTTTGGGGATTTTTTTTTATCTGACAATTTGCGCCGGGGGTATTCAGATCTTTCCCAAAATTGAAAATTGGGATCATTTTTACGACTTAAAAACACATGTATTTTTGCAGATTTCTAACATTTTTATTTTTCGAGTTAGATTTGATTAATTTTTTTTTTGAAACAATATTTCAAAGCTCCATAACTCTGTTATTTTTCAACGGAAATCATAAATTAGCACATCAAAACGCATTGAAATTTTACCAGAAAATATTTCAAAAAATTTTTATAATGAACTTGAACATGAAAAATTGAAAATAAGCTTTTAATAATGTCTAAAAGTACCGTCTGTATCACCGAATATTCTTCAAATAATACCATTGTATAGCCCAATTTATGATGCAACTTTCATCTGAAGACACTAAAGTGGGCCAATGTCTCCTTTAAGAGTTATGAAAGGAAATAATGACAATAAATCTCTTTTTTGCATCAAACCCAAACAATGATCGAACAACTGCACTCACATAAGAAGGTAACGCGCGCTTCTAACAACGTGGGAACAAAGGTACTTATCAAAGCAAGTAAAATTCACTATTTTTTCTTGTCTTGTAGAGTGTTTGCAGCACTTTTAGACATCATTTAAGGCTTATTTTAAATTTTTCTTGTTCAAGGTCATTACTTAAATTTTTTTAAAAATATTTTATTCAAAATGCTGGTACATTTTCGATGCGTTTTGATGTACCATTTTATGATTTCAGTTGAAAAATAAAATAAGTTATATGGAGCTTTGAAATATGCTTTTATTTTATTTATAAAAAAAATGATAACCGAATCTAACTCGAAAAATAAAAATGTTAGAAATGAACCCAATTTTCAATTTTGGTGAAGATCTGAAGACCACCGGCGCAAATTCGCTAGATAATAAAAAAAAAACTTCCTTCGTCAAAAAAGTTGTTCTCGTATTGATAACCGTTTCAAAGTCATGACAATTTAAAAAAAAATACATCGTCAATTTTCATTTCGAGTTCAACGTTAACTTTCTTGCAAGTGATTTTTGATATAAAACATGTTGTAAAGAGTTTTAGAAACAGTAAAGATGCACACTTTTGCTGAATACATACACTGAAGAGAAATTTTGAAGTTCTAACGAAATATCATTAAAAAGCTTAAGAAAAATAGTCATTTTTAACTGGTTTAACTGGAGTTCGGACGAGCTCGGTAATAAATTTTACAGTTTTGCAATTAGAAATGTATCACCTTTCAAACAGTATACAATTCCAGGTGCCCAAATGTGGATTTCATGGAGTATGTGTCAACAAAAGTGAATTTAAAATGAAGTTTTTGTACTAATTTGAGCCTACCTACCACCTCTAGACTAGTCCGAGTAGGCCTACTTTTAAAAATCCTACAGATTGCAGCCTAAAATTGATCTTTGCCATGTCAGAAGATCATCTGAAAATTTTTAGACCAATCGGAAAAAGGAAAGAGGTCGCGCAACGAGCCTGAATTTTGTATGAGGTGAAGTTTTTAAACATTTTGTTCGAGAGAAGCATGGAAAATTGGTATTTCATCAATCACTTTTTGCATTAAGGGCTAATTTCTTTTGAATGTAATTTTTCTTAAAGTTAAATTTATGACAAAAATTTCACATTGGACCGTTTTTCTTCTAGATTTGTAATAAAAACTTATAACGGCCCGGATAAAGCCTCAATATAGCCTCTTAAGGATCAATTAATGAAAAAACACTATATCTATGTGTTAGACGACAGTGTCAAGGTTTCCGAATTCTGGCTTTCTGTGGTTTTACCCAAAAAATTTATTAAGGATTCATGTGATGAAAATAGCATAAATTTCTTAGAAAAGTAATAAAAAATTCATTTTTTTTACATTTTACTGGAGAAAAATCAATTAGCATTAGCAATCTTATCATGTTTTTCCAAAACAAAGGTAAAAATCCGAAATTCATTTTGACATCAAAGTTATAATTTTGGAAATACGTAAAAATTGTAGACAATCTGTGAAATCTGCGAGTATATTTAAAATTTTGTGATTTCGGCAACCTTGGACAAAGTGCGACTAAAATACTGAACCTCATATTTTGTTAATTGTTTTTGGAATTTTTGGAGGGCGTTCCCTGTACTAAGAGCTCAAGAAGGCGATTAAGCGTTTCTTAAGCGTGATCGGCAGTGGAAGTGCCTGTGGGCCGTGAATGTTTGAGTCCAATTTGAACTTAGAGAATTAGTTCAGGAAAGTGCCTGCTAGAAAAAGATAGTTTTTGCTAGCAAAGTTTCATCCAGCAAGAAGGCACACATTCCGCACCCCCAGCCGGATCAAACGTGGATCACGCAACATTCCGCTGTTCCGTTTTCCCGCCACGTCAAGAACACCCGTCGATATAACCCGTCGGAAGCGAAACATCACGTCACCACAGCGTTTCGGGGGAGTGACTGGAGCTCCACGAGGCTGAGAGGGCCACTCCGGTTAGCAGCAAGCGCATTCAACTGACCCAGCAGCCGTTCAAGGTCAGAGGTCTTGGCGCCCAACGTGGGGCACGAATCCACGACCCTGAGGATAAGAGTTTCATGCTCTACCGACTGAGGTAGCCGGACAGTCAAATATTCGCAGAATAACATATGGAGAAATTTAGAATGCAGACCGCCTAATGGAGAAGACAATCGCCATCGACCCCTCGAAGATTTCCTGCATAAGGTTCGAAAGCTAGTGCATATGGATTGGATTAGTGAAACCGTGCTTCTACAACGTATCCACACCATCCTTCACCGCGAAGCTTATAATTGCTACATATGCTCCGCCGACGAATTCATTGGTTAGAAGGACTTCGAAAACAGCATCCGTTATATGTATGGCAACCCTAACAAGGATCAAGGCAACTAATCCCAATGTACAGCGATCGCTTCTTCGAGATCATATGGGATAACATGAGGGATCACTACAGATCGAGGTTATCTTGCCATACCGTAACGAATCTGCGTAAACTCGAGTACTTCGCTTAAAAAATCGACGCCAATGACCCTGCTTTTCGAAACCGATGACCAAAAACCCACCGAGAACGTTGAATCCAGTGCATCCCATCGACACCAGAAGGAAGACCGCGATGAACTCGCGAGGAAGTCAACGCCATCGATCATCGTTTCTAGAGGAAGCGCTGGCTTCTAGAGCAACGGCAGAACGATAAGTCATCCCCCCAGCAATCGACTAGCCAGGTCAAGGTAGAGCAGCCGCAGGTGTTTTGCTGGAATTGTTTTAAAAAAGGTCATTTTAGGAGACTGTGTCAAGAACCAAAAAAGTTCTTTTGCTACGTTTGCTGAACATCGGACGTGACGTCAATACACTGTGACAAACACCCACCTAATCTGAGAAGAGGTCCGGAAAACTGAGTTCGAAATGTAACGGAGAGAACACGAACATTCCAACTCACGAAAAAGTTCCCAATTTAAAACCTGACGAATTTGACGACCCGATTGAAAAGTTTGTGAAGTGAGGATTCAAGCAGAGCGGCCTTAAACTACGACCAAGTTCAGTAAAAATTGTAACTGCCGACAAGACCACCCACGATTGCCTTACCGATCGAGTTCAAGGAGATCACGAGAGTAATAGCTACAGTTGTTGTCAGGTTTGTAGGAAACTCATCCTGGGATACATCTTCTGGAAGTCGATCGGAATCAAACCCATGATGGAAGGTGAGAACGGATTCGAGACATTGGCCACCGTAGAAACGAAAAAAACAGGAAGCTGTAGTGTTCCAGAGATCAATTTCACCATTCTACTCTTGGAATCTCTACCAATGCTGAAACCGACAGAACCAGACGAATCGCAAGATATCCCCGCCCTTAAATTTCCTGAACCTTCGAAGACGACAGCCGAAACGATCGAGACTGAATACGAGTTGTCATCGGAAGAGAAGAAGTAGTTGGTCGAGGTCATCAAAAAATTTCCTGTAACTACAGCAGATCATCTTGGAAGGACTCATCTGTTGCAGCACGAAATCATCCTCAAAGAAGGTGCAACATCAAGACGTCAGCCACTCTATCGGTGTTCGCCAGCCATACAGTCCGAAATGGACGCCGAAATTGAACGTTACAAACGCATGGATGCTATCGAGGAATGCTCAAGCGAGTGGGCCAACTGTTTAGTCCCTGTTCGTAAAGCGAACGGACAACTAAGAGTTTGTTTGGACTCTCGCAACATCAACGCTTGGACCAAGAAAGATTCCTACTGTATGAGGAATACGGGAGAAATCTTTCACAAACTGGAGATGTCCAAATATTTTTCGGTGGTGGACGTCAATGACGCGTATTTCCAGATTCCCCTCACACAGAGGCATCTAGAGATTATACAGCGTTTAGGACTAGCCGTGGTTTGTTCCGCTTCAAGGTTTGCGCTTTCGGTCTATGCAACGCAGGATTCTCGATGTGCCGATTGATGGATAAGGTCATCGGGTTCGACCTTGAGCCCAATGTCTTCGCCACGAAGTCATACTCTGAACATGTCCGCCTCTTAAACATCGTCGCCGAAAGACTAGCCAAAGCCAAGCTGACCATCTCTTTGGATAAGAGCAGATTCTGCAGGAAAAAGGTCACTTACTTAGTATACCCTTTGACCGGAGATTAAGTCGTGATTGACAACGCCAGGATTTCACCAATCCTCGACTACGCAAGGCCGCGAAGCGTAAAGGACGTTCGTCGATTGCTAGGTTTCGCAGATTTCTACCAGCGCTTCATTAAATAGGAGAGCAGAGTGGTCTCCTATCTCCGATCTCCGACCTCTTGAAGAAAACTAAAGGGAGCTTAAGTTCGCCCTAATATCAGCCCAAATTCTCCGAAACCCCAACTTCGACTTACCGTTTTCAATCGAATCAGACGCATCGGACAACGCTGTTGAAGCCGCCTTGTTCCAAAATGTGGAAGGCTAATCTAAAGCATAGCCTATTTTTGCACGAAGCTGAGCTGTACACAACGCAAGTACGCGAGCGTGGAGAAGGAATGTCTTGGCGTCCTGCTAGTTATCGAGCATTTTCGGCATTTCGTCGAACGAACGATAAGAAAAAGGCTTCTTTCAGAACCTCTTTAAAAGAGAACCAGGATTAGAGAGAAACCTGGACTCTCGCTTATCCAGGTTCGACTGTATATCAACCGTTTTCGAAATTCGACGTTATCCTACCTTTATGTGAGTGTATTCTATGGAATTTATGGCATCTTATCCCGCAGGTACGTCTTGTATAGTTCTCTTCTAGAATGCATTTAATTCTATTTTAAAAGTGACAATGGTGAATGAAGTGTTTTCTCCGTTCGTTTAAACTTTACCTTATTTACCTCGATTATCCTATTCAAATTTCTTGTCATACATAGTTTTCGAATTTCAGAAGTTATTTTTTTATTATCTTTTTTTCCGGATCTAAACAAACTACAATAATTCTGCTCTCAAGTAACAAAAAAAAGTAACTAGGGAATTATTCAAATTGGTGTATGTTTAGGCAACCTTTCTCATTTTATCTACAAACATTTATGAATTTCACAATACAAATATATTTTTTGGTATTTAAAATTTAGATGTTGATTCTCATTCAATTCGTAATTTTGTCGAAATAATTGTGGTTTCTTTTATCGGAATTATTAATTGGATTGTAGTCTGATACTGATTCCATTCTATAATTCTCAACTTTTCTTTCTTAAGCGAATTCGAAATAAATTCCTCAAGTTGAATTCTTAACTGAACATTAAACTGAGGTCTGATTCCTTTTATTGCTAGTGTTCTCTCTATAATGGAAAATCCTTCATCTTAAATGAAATCGGGAAATAGTAAGCAAAACCCTGAATAAGGTTTTCGATTAAATATTTGCAATCTCTTGCTGAATTTTAAAATTGTTAGATCTCAACAGTTTATATCTAAGTTTTGAGTGAATAATTTACCTTCAAAATCACCTTAAAGCAAAATTGGATTGATAATTATAAACTTACAGTATATAGTAGTACATCTCCTATGCTGGTCTTGGACCCTAATGGGGGAGGAAAGTTTGACCATCTAAACAATCCCACTCCTCTCCTCACCGTTCCTACGACCATGGTGTGAGTAAAAACCAATTCTCATAGCCTCGCACAGATACTAGCATTTTTTATGCAAAGTTTATAATTGTTGCATTTCTTTTTTATTTTCAGATCATCCAGAACCAATCAAGAAGGTAAGTCACTTATTTGCTCACATAACCTAAACAAGCTACAGTTCCTTAATGATTATTTAAAACGTCAATCTTGAAAATATCAGCTAATACATTTCATTAAAATTTACGAACACAGTTTTGAGAAAAAAATTACACAATTTCCATAAATTGATAACTTATTGCTCTAAAATATGTACATCGTGCAAAAAGTAAAAGCTCTCTCTTCTAAGCTAAGGATCAAATTGTTACATAAAGCTCTTCCATTTAATACACTTCCATAAGGGAGCCATCCCATTACCGACTTGTGCCATCTTCTTGTTTTCCGGGGAGATGAAGTAGGTTCGCAAACAAAACAAACCCAAAGCATCACAACACTCGATCCGGTTGCCACCATCAATCAAATTGGCACTCGTGCCTGATGCTGTAACAACCAACCAAGTGGGTGTGTGGGTGGTTGTTTTTCCGATAGCTCTTCCTCAGAAGCTTTTTCGTAACTCTTAGCTACTCTGGTGAACTGAAACAGTCAGAAGCAACCAGTCCAAGGATCAACCACAGACAGAGAACATGTATCGACCGGCAGGGCCCGGAAAACTCGAGGAAGGAAAAATCCTAAATAATTCCCTCTGCCACCCAGATAGGTGGGTGGGGGTGGTTTTCTGTTGTTGTTGTTGTTCTTCTTCTGGTTAAGAGGATAAATATGAAACGGAAACCAGCCAACTAGAATGCGGTGCCCTAATTTCACCACAACAAAATTCGCAACAGCAGCCGTTCTGCTTTAAGGCCGGAAAGGGGGGATGAATTTTCGGTTCACGGTAAAGTGTGCTGAGGTGAGGATTGTTTTGCCTATTTTGCGTCCCATCTTGGTTTCCTCCAAAATTTGGAGAAAAAAAATAAAAAACTAAGTATATAGAAACAAAAAAGACCGAGCCTCGTCGACTGAAGGTCAAATAGGATATCGAATGAGACGTGGGAGTTCCTTTTTGTGCGTGTGTTGGTTTGGTGCGTTAAGGACCCGTCACATAGAAACGCAATTATGAGTTTTTTTTATTTCCCAACAAAAACAAGATGTTTTCCTGGCGTTGAATGATTTATGGGGGCAGTTTTGGTTTCTGTTTTTTTTTTGCTTTGTTCGAAAAGCATTCCCAAAACTGAAATGGGGCAGAAAATTTGGAACGTGTCTTCACGGAAGTTCAAAACAGTAACCTCGCAAATGGTGATTTGGAAATTTTATGATTGAGGACGATCATTAAAATGTTGCGCATTAGCAGTAAAAATGTGCCTTCAATTATAACTTAAATTGTTCTTTCAGCATGATTGAAGGTACTCGAAAATCATAAGCGCTAAACAAGTTCAAAAAAGGATGCTCTACTTGTTGTTATGGCAGTCGCCCTTCTGAAAACCTATTAAGAAGTAAAGAACTTTGTATTAAAATTTTATCCAATGCTCAGAGGTAAAGATGCAATTTTTTCAGGTGAAATTCGATGCGCCTGTTCCTTATATTTAGGGAAAATTTCAAAAGCTTTTCTGAGGACTTTATTAATGTATTTTTCCATATACATTTTGTAGACTGGCCCTAAAAACTGACCTGGGCAAATTTCTTCCTAAGCCTACTCTGTCTTTACCCACCGGAAGGCCAAATCACAACAAACAATCAACAGCAGCAGCCTTAACAAATCTGCGCTTCCAAAGCCAATCCGTTTCTTTCCACTGGAAGGCTAAATCACAACAAACAATCAGCTGCAGCACCGTTAAAAATCTGCACTTCCTAAGCCAATTTCGTCTTTTTTCATCGGAAGGCTAAGTCAAAACAAGCAATCAGCAGCAGCCTTAAAAAATCTGCGCTTTCTTAACCAATTCTGTCTTCATCCACCGGAAGGCAAAACCACAACAATCAATCATCAGCAGTCTTAAAAGTCTGCGCTTCCTAAGCCAATTTCGTGTTTTTCCCCTGGAAGGCCAAATCAAAACAAACAATCAGCAGCAGCAGTCTTTAAAATCTGCGCTTCCTTAGCCAATTCTGTCTTCACCCCCGGAAGGCCAAACCATAACGAACAATCTTAAGAATCTGCGCTTCCTAAGCCAACTCCGTCTTGCTCCACCGGAAAGCCAAATCAGATCAAACAATCAGCAGCACAGCCTCAAATATCGGCACTTCTTCTTCTTTTTCTTATTTATGGCCAGTTCATGGGCAAACTGTGTTGCTAAAAATCTGCGCTTCCTAAGCCAACTCCGTCTTTCTCCACCGGAAGGTCAAATCAAAACAAACAATCAGCATCAGTCTTAAAAATCTGCGCTCCTTAAGTCGATCTTGTCTTTTTCCCCTGGAAGGCCAAATCAAATCAATTAATCAGCAGCCTTAACATATCCGCCTTTTTAAAGTCGATTTCGTCTTATTCCCCCGGAAGGCCAAATCAAAACAATCAATCAGCAGCAGCAGTCTTAAAAAAATGCGTTTCCAAAGCCAATTCTGACTTTATCCACCGGAAAGCCAAATCACAACAAACAATTAGCAGTAGCAGTCTTAAAAAAATGCTCTTCTTCTTCTTTTTCTGTATGGCCAGTTCATGGGCGAACTATGTTGCCAAAAATCTGCGCTTCCTAAGCCAATTCCGTCTTTTTTCCACCGGAAGGCCAAATCACAATAAACTATCAGCAGCAGCAGTCTTAAAAATCTGCGCTACCAAAGCCAATCCATCTCCTTCGACCGGAAGGCCAAATCAAAACAAACAATCAGCTGCAGCATTTTTAAAAACCTGCGCTTTCGAAGCAAATTTCGACATTTCCAACGGAAGGCCAAATTAAAACGAACAATCAGCAGTAATAGGTTTAAAAAACCTGCGGTTCTTATACCGATTTCGACTTTTCCCCCTGAAAGGCCAAATCCAAACAACAATCAGCTGCAGCAGCCTTAAAAATCTGCGCTTCTTAAGCCGATTCCGCCTTTTCCCCCGGAAGGCCAAATTAAAACAAAAAATCAGCAGTAGCAGTCATAGAAATCTGCGCTTCCTAAGCCAATTCTGTCTCTATCCACCGGAAGGCCAAAGCACAACAAACAATAAGCAGTAGCCTTAAAAATCTGTGCTTCCTAAGCCAGTTCCGTCTCTTTCCACCGGAAGGCGAAATCAAAACAAACAATCAGCAGTAGCAGCCTTCAAAATCTGCTCTTCTTCTTCTTCTTTTTCTGTATGGCCAGTTCATGGGTGAACTATGTTTTTAAAAATATGTGCTTCCAAAGCCAATCCGTCTTTTCCACCGGATGGCCAAACCACAACGAACAATCAGCAGCAGCAGCCTTAAAAATCTGCACTACCTAAGCCAATTTCGTCTTTTTTCACTGGAAGGCCAAATTAAAACAAACTATCAAATGCAGCAGCCTTAAAAATCTGCTCTTCTTAAGCCAATTTCGTCTTTTTCCACCGGAAGGCCAAATCAAAACAAACCCTGGAAGACCAAATTAAAACAAACAATCAGCAGCAGCAGTTTTAAAAATCTGCGCTTCCTCAGCCAATTATGTCTTCACCCCCCAGAAGGCCAAACCACAACGAACAATCAGCAGCAGCAGC
>NC_073692.1:348180516-348205516 GCF_029784155.1 Uranotaenia lowii | reverse complement strand
GTCCTTTTAAAGTTGTACTTCGTGGTCTCACCGGCGATCAGACACCGGATGAGATCACAAATGAATTAAATTCTTTGTTAGATTTTTCTCCAATTCAAGTAATTCAAATGAGGAAAAAAACCAACACGAATAATACCAGTAGTGTTGGTTTTGCTCCTGAACTTTATTTGATCCATTTTAAAAAGGATCAGGTTAATAATTTGAAAATTTTGGAAAAGGCTCGTCTTATGTTTCATTGTCGAGTAAAATTTGAACCTTTTCGTAAATCCCATACCAATTTTTTACAAAATATTACGCAATGTCGTCGTTGTCAAGCTTTTTGTCATGGCACTAAAAATTGTAGAATGAATGCCAGATGCATGTTTTGCGGCTCATTCGATCATGAAAAATCTAAATGCCTTTTTGGTGGTGATAAGCCAAAAACAGAATTTAAGTGTGCGAATTGCGCAGGTAATCATTCCTCGAATTCTCTAGATTGTCCCGTAAGGGCAAAAATTGTTGCTTCTAGGAAAAACCCCAAAGTTTCCAGAAAAGTTTCTTCTCCTCCTTCCTCTTTTTCGTCTACACACGTCAGACCGGCAAACAACCTGCCTGTTCGCAGTCAGCCTCGGCCTACATTGGAATCACGGCTGGGTAATACCCGAAGTGATTTTAATGTTACCTGGGCTGATTCTGCGCCACAGACTCGTTGTTTATCGTTCTCAGAAGTGGTTGAAAATGGGTTGCCCTCTTCAGGTTTAACTAATAAAAATGGGAAAAAACCAAGTCTCAACGTTCATGCGAAGGCTTGGGAAAATCCCCGAAATTCAAATACTTTTTCTTCTCCTTCCTCTTCTGATTCTAACAATTTTGTTGATTTGGGTGAGATTAGTGAGGAAAAATTAAAATTTTTGCATCAAAATTTAATGGAAATGATGCAACTTATGTAGAAAGCAAATTCAATGTTTGAAGCTTTCCAAACTTCTTTTAATTATGCTAATAAAATTATTATGACTTTACGATTCCCTCATGGATCCAAATAGATGTTTAAATATTATGAATTGGAACGCTAGATCTTTGCTGGCTAACCAAGACGAGTTCTTTTTATTTTTGAAAACTCAAAACATACATATTGCTGCCATCACTGAAACTTTTTTAAAGCCAGACAATAACTTGAAAAGCAATGCTTTCTTTAAAATTTTACGAAATGATCGACTTGATCGACAAGGTGGGGGTGTAGCTATTGTCATCAATAGTCGTCTCAAATTTAGACTTCTTCCTTCTTTCAATACAAAAGTCTTAGAAACAATTGGAATTGAATTAGAAACTTCTATGGGGAAAATTATAATTGTTGCGGCATATTTGCCTTTTCAATGTAGCGGTGAACAGAAAAATTTTTTGAAGGGAGATTTACAAAAACTCACCAGAAATAAATCTAAATTTTTTATTATTGATGACTTTAATGCAAAACACCGATCTTGGAATAATATTTCATCAAATTCAAATGGGAATATTTTGTTTAATGACTGCTCTGCAGGTTATTATACTGTGGAATATCCTAATGGGCATACTTGTTTTTCTTCAATTAGAAATCCCTCCACAATTGATTTGGTTCTAACGGATTTAGGCGAGCATTGTAGTCAATTAGTTACTCATGCGGACCTCGATTCAGACCACCTTCCAGTAACATTTTCTTTATCCCAAAGTCCCATTGAAAACCCTTTAAAATCAACTTTTAATTTTCAAAAGGCTAACTGGGCTAACAAAGCGATATATGAATTTTATTGAACGTAATTTAGATGTAAACGTTCCATTGAATTCGATAGAAGATATTGATTTGGCTGTAGAAAATTTGACAACTTCAATAGTCAATGCTAGAGCCGCTTCAATACCTAAAGTTAAACATAAATTTAATCAACCTTTAATTGATGATGATCTTCAGTTTTTGTTACGACTGAAAAACATTCGTCGACGCCAATTTCAACGAACTAGGGATCCTTATTTGAAATTAATTTATTGCGACCTTCAAAAAGAGATCAAACGTCGTTTAAATTTCATTCGTAATGAAAATTTTGCTAAAGCAGTAGAGGACATAAAACCCTACTCAAAGCCATTTTGGAAATTAACTAAAATTCTAAAAAAGCCCCAGAAGCCAATTCCTACTTTGAAAGATGGGGATAAACTTCTTTTAACTAATTTAGAAAAAGCTCAAAAATTAGCCCAACAATTTGAGTCTGCTCATGATTTTAATTTAAACGTTGTTAGTCCAATTGATGCTCAATTTTCCCTAGAATTTGATGATATTCTTTCTAAGCAAATTGTGTTTGAAAGTTCTTGTGAGACAAATATTGATGAACTTAAATTGATTTTCAAAAAATTTAAAAATATGAAAGCCCCGGGGGAAGATGGGATTTTCTTTATTCTTATTAAAAAGTTGCCTGAAAGCACTTTAAATTTTTTAGTTAAAATCTTCAATAAATGTTTTCACTTGGCTTATTTTCCCAATAAATGGAAAAATGCCAAAGTAACTCCAATTTTGAAACCTGGAAAAAGTGCTTCAGAGCCTTCAAGTTATCGACCAATTAGTTTGCTTCCTTCTTTAACCCTCATCCGCATTAGAGTGTCATTTTGACACTATTTCAAGTTTGAATGCTTGTAACTTTTTTCAGAAGCATCAAAAAACAAAAATTTCTTCGGGGACCCTAAATGAATTCAAAAGTTCTTTAATTTTGCATCTTTACTTTATTTATGGACGAACCCTGGAAGCCTGGACAAAAAAACTCCCTTTTCCGACTTAGAGTGTCATTTTGACACTCCAAAAGTAAAATCCATTTAAGTCGTTTGAATTGTTATGAACTTCATATAAAACTTATATCAATAGAAACCTTGTAATGTCAGTAAAATATGTTTAGAACATTATATATAGCTAAAGCTTCTAGTTTTCTCGTTATTCAGCATGAAAGAAAAAAAATCCGAAAAACATGCCTCACGAAAACTGCCGTAGTTCATATGTTACACGTCCAAAAAAATATTTGCCTTATGCATATGAAAGCTGAAGTTAATGTCTACATCATGAAGCCAAGAAATATTTTTTAAAATTTTTTTTAATGAAATGGTCACAAAAAGTTCAAAAAAGTGGTCTGAAAAACCTACTCTTCATTCAATTGCTAGTAAATACTGTTTGAGCGGTGGTAGAGTGTTTTCAAAAATATGACTACAAACTTTATTGAAATTCTAACATTTAGCTGTCTTTCGATTTTCGATGTAACAAAAATTGAATTTACTGGAATTTTTCAAAGTTGGCTACTTTGCGCGATTTTTTCACTAATTGAAATTTCATCTGTTTTTGTGGTCTTCCGTCAGATTGTTCCCGGATTTTCGGTGCTTTCTCGCCGTTTGAAGCAATTAAAACTATATCCATTGAAAAGGGAATTTAATCTACATTCTAGTGAGGTACAACAATTTACGCTGTGAGATTTCACATAAATATTAAAATTATAAACGTAAAATCATTCCTGAATTTCTAGAACAACAAGCAGCGGTCCAGCAAAACGTGTTTGTTTGCTCTCCGAGTAGGTACGGTGGGTGGTTATTCGGACCGAGAGCGAAGCCGACAGACGAAATAACGATGCGTGTCGTGCATTTCTTGCTCTGTCGGCTTCGCTCTCTGCCCGAATTACCACCCACCGTACCTACTCGGAGAGCAAACAAACACGTTTTGCTGGACCGCTGCTTGTTGTTCTAGAAATTCAGGAATGATTTTACGTTTATAATTTTCATATTTTTGTGAAATCTTACAGCGTGAATTGTTGCACCTCACTAGAATGTAGATTAGATGTGCTTTCCAATGAATATACTTTTGATTGGTCCAAACAAAGTAAAAGCACTGCAAATCCGGGTACAACCTGACGGAGGACCACAAAAATAGATGAAATTTCAATTAGTGAAAAAATCGCGCAAAGTAGCCAACTTAGAAAAATTCCAGTAAATTCAATTTTTGTTGCATCGAAAATCGAAAGACAGCAAAATGTTAGAATTTCAATAAAGTTTGTAGTCATATTTTTTAAAACATTCTACCATCGCTCAAACAGTATTTACTAGCAATCGAATGAAAAGTAGGTTTTTCAGACCACTTTTTTGAACTTTTTGTGACCATTTCATTTAAAAAAATTTAAAAAAATATTTCTTTGTTCCTTGATGTAGACATTAATTTCAGCTTTCATATGCATAAGGCAAATATTTTTTTGGACGTGTAACATATAAACTACAGCAGTTTTCCTGAGGCATGTTTTTTCGGATTTTATTTCTTTCATGCTGAATAACGAGAAAACTAGAAGCTTTAGCTATATATAATGTTCTAAACATATTTTACTGACGTTACAAGCTTTCTAGTGATATAAGTTTCATTGTAATCGGTTAGATATAAAGAGAGTTATGACGATTTTAGCTTGGAGTGTCAAAATGACACTCCTAGTGCTGATTAGGGTAATGAAATCTAATGCGGATGAGGGTTAAGTAAACTATCTGAGAGAGTTATTTTGAATAGAATGATGATTCACATTAATCAGAATTCTATTTTCCCTGATGAACAATTTGGTTTTCGTCATGGACATTCTACTACACATCAACTTTTGGATGTAACTAATATGATTAACGCTAGCAAATCTGAGGGTTATTCAACTGGTGTTGCTCTTCTTGATATTGAAAAAGCTTTTGACAGTGTTTGGCACAAAGGTTTAGTAGCTAAATTAGCTCGATTTGATTTTCCTGTATATCTCACCAAAATTATTCAAAATTATTTGACTAGCCGAACTTTGCAAGTAAGCTATCAAAATTCATGCTCTGAAAGGATACCCATTAGAGCTGGTGTCCCTCAGGGTAGTATACTTGGGCCTATTTTATACAATATTTTTACTTCTGATCTTCCTGATGTCCCAGAAGGAAAAGGTAGAAGATTATTTGCTGACGATACTTTGCTTTCAGCCAAAGGTCGAAATTTACGGGTGGTACGCAGTAGATTGCAACAAAATTTAAATTCCTTTTTGAATTACTTGAAAATATGGAAAATTTCTCCTAACGCTTCCAAAACTCAACTTATTTTATTTCCCCATAAGCCAAGAGCAAATTTTTTAAAACCTAATGAAAATCATTCCATAACTTTTAATGGGGTTTCTTTAGAATGGTCTGATCACGTGAAGTACCTGGGACTTACACTTGATCGGAATCTTACTTTTAAAAATCACATTGAAGATATTCAATCTAAGTGTAATAAATATACTCAATCTCTTTATTCTCTCATCAACAGGAAATCCAGGTTGTGTCTGCGAAATAAGATGTTAATCTACAAACAGGTATTCCGACCAGCGATAATGTATGCAGTTCCGATTTGGTCTAGCTGCTGCGCGACGAGGAAGAAAGCCATCCAGAGGATTCAGAACAAGGTTCTGAAAATGATTTTGCGGCTTCCACCTTGGCACAGCACCGAAGATCTTCATCGGATTGCAGGCATTGAATCTATCGAAGAGATGGCCAACAAAATCATCTCCAACTTCAGAGGCAAATCGATGCAGTCTTCCATCGCAGAGATTCGCTCTCTCTACAATTAGTTTAATTTTAGGATAGCTTTAGTTTTTAGTTTAAAATATTTTTTTTTCACTACAGGATATTCTCCTTTATAAAAAAGCTTGATTGTGCTCAGCAAATTTAAGTCGAATAAATAAATTTTAGTGATTATTAAACTATAGGGCTCTGAAAGTTCATTATTGAACTGAACACCTAATTTAATGTATTAATGTAATATAAATGTAATGATGAATTGGTACTAATAAAGATATATTTAAAAAAAAAAAAAGCAAACTTTATGTACGGAATGGTAAGGAGGATTTGTAACAAGCTAGACAATCCTTACACTATTGTCTCTATTTATGTTGGGCTTATCCGAACCACTATTGAATACGCCAGTATAGTGTGGCAGCCGTATTATAACGTTCATAAAAACAGGATTGAAAGGGTTCAAACAAGATTTCTGAAATACGCCTTAAGGAACCTTGGGTGGCAAGAAGAAATGCAGGAATACCGATCCTGGTGTATGTTAGTAGGACTGGAGTCACTCGAAACTCGGAAAGTACTTTTCGTCATATTTAATATCACTAATATCTCCAAGTGAAGGACGTAGCAGTTTGCGCAACATGAGACTGTTTCAGATTCCAAATCGAATACAGAATTACGCTCGTAATGAACCAATCTATAGAATGATGGCGCTTTACAACGCACATGCCGATGTAACCAAACTGACTATGTCCAAAGAACAAATAAAAAATAGTCTTAAGATGTTTTTATCATAGATGTGTTGTAACTAGTTCAGATCAAAGGCTGAAGCCTAGAATATGATAAATAAATAAATAAAAAAAAGCTACGGCATTAGACACAGTACGGGTCCTCGAATTGTGGGATCGATTGCCGAGACCCTGGAAATTTATTCTCGGGGTACTTGCTCAAAGTATACATATTTTTAAATACCATGTAGTCGAGCAATAAATTCTGGCTGGAGGTGCAGTAAGGGACCATTCAAATATTACGTAACGCGTTTCGAAAATGATCGAAAATTGTGTTACGTAATGATTGAACGGCCCTTACGAATAGACAAATCAACGCAGGTTCTCGAATTGTGGTTGCTGTTGCCGAGACTCGGGAAACCGGGGAATTTTCGGATTAGCTGCCCAAAGTGTGGTACCTTTGAATGTAACCATTCAGTCAAATTATAAATCCTGATTGAAGGTACTGGAAAAACCTTAAACACAGCACACGGTTCTCGAAATGTGGGAACGGTTTTCAAGACCTGGTTTTTATGTTTTAACACTAGATTTCGGATATAATTAAAAACGCGTATTACTTAGTTTGAAGCCAGAACTAAAAGAGACCAGCTCTTCCAGTTGCTAGTTTATTTATGCTTTTCCAGAGCTATTGTTTTCATTCGGTTGTTTTTTTAGTTCGGCTGAGCGTTAGCACGAGTGGACACGCTTAAATAAGATTAGCTTGTCTTGGATATAACACTGGTGAAAAACGGGAAATTCTCGGAACAGTAGCCCAGAATGTGGAACCATTTTCTATGCAGTCGAGTATAAATCCTGGCTGGAGGTAAATAGTACAAAGGTATCCTAATTTTCGATACACGAAATATGCTGAACGAAAATAAGACTAAAGAATTTTGTTGCAGGTAAATTAATATCAATCAGATCAAATTGGCAAAAACTAAATAGTAGTTGTTGGTTGAAGAGAGAATTGAAGCCTTATGTTTGAAATCTGTGTTCACGTGAAAAACATTGATTTTTTACAACCACAAACATCGAGTTTGTTCCAGTCGTTACACAGCAAAAAAAAATTCGTATAATTTTAGATCGAAAACGATGCACGAAAACGGAACATCAGGTTCGATCTAGAATTCTACCACCATGGTATAAATTTAGAGCTAAAACGATGCATAAAAAAGGAACTGCCAACTTCGAAAACTAATCCCCGGTTAATCCTGCTTCAGTTTTTCAAAATTTTCTTTCTTGTTGATAGAAATTCGTTTCTGTAGGTACATTAAATTTTAAATGAGATTATACTCATTCCCGAGGTTCTGGTTCCATATAATTTAAATCTTAATTTTATTTCTGTTTTCATATTTCGGATTCTGTTTCTAGTTCTAGGATTCTTGATTTTCGGTTCAAATTAATTCATTAAAAAATAGAAATAGAAAATTCGAATCATCATAAAAAATAGGAATAGAAAACAGATTCAACAGTTTTTTTTATTTTATTCACATTTTATTATAAATTTGCAAGTCATACAAAAAGTTATAATAAAAACAATAAATTAAGATTGAAACTTCAGGATTTAAGTTATAGGTTCATGGTTGAGAGTCTTGAACCAATTTCAACAGTATTTTAATTATGGAATTAATTTTCGATGAAAAATATTTTCTGTAATCTTTTGTAAAACAAATTGCAGGGGATTCCATATGCAGTTTATTCAAAAGCCAAATTTCAAAATAAAACTTGGAATGAGTTCACAAGAATCAGATTTGAATCACACATTTTTAATGTATTACTTATCAATTTTTTGAAAAAAATGATTTACTTTGAAGGGTTTCTCAAAGAATAATTTATTATATGTTCAAATCAAATAAATAATTTAAGTTCAACAGTTTATTTTAGCCATTTCAAAGATTTCATTTTGTTATGAAAGGGTTTCTTCAATAAATATAGCTTATCATTTGAAAGATTTATGTCATTAAATTTGAGGATATTTTTCAAAAGTTTCTATTTTATGCGAAACTACATTAACTTTAAAAAAATAAATTGAATAATAAAATAGTATAAAATTTTTTATTTTGGATTATTCATGTATCTGAAGACCCCCGGCGCAAATTGTCAGATAAAAAAAAACCCATAACCAAAATAGTTTCACTATTCAATTATTAATGCATTTTTTGCGAGAATTTGTAAAACTGAGTTACTCCAAGGTTTTAAGTTCATCTTGAGAACCTTTCAAAACACTCAGCTAAAAGGTGTTGTTTCCGAATGGTTGGCAATTTGATTCACCTTTGCTGACGTGGATTCTCCAATAGCAGAGGTTAGCTGCTGACGCAGAGCTGTTTGTCCCAATGTTTACCAACAAACGACAGTCGCTCGGCTCGCGATTGCGGGGCAAACAATTAATTTAAACCACACGATTTCGCCGCGCTTATTATTCCCACGGAGCGAACGAGTTTTGTGGAATGTTTTGACGTTTTTTTATTCGCTGCTGGCTGCCTACGTTGTGTACTGACTGAGAAAAGGTGCTTGCGGTTCGGTTCTATTTTCCAAACCGATGAATATTGATTCTTTGTGCAACTGCGCGACAACAATCTGAGGCGGGTCACGTTTGTACTCGATATTTGCTAGAACTGGGTTTAATGAAGTCATCAATAAAGGATTTCTTAGTCAATCGGATGAGTGTTGTTTCACTTGAATATTGACAACAACTTCAACAAATTTCGGACTGGTGCACTAGAGAAGCTGAACATGAAGTTACCAAATCACTAAAAGTTGTGAAACTTACAAAGTCTAGCAGGAGACATTTAACACCTACATTTTTTCATTGTAGACTAACTCCTACGTGGTGTCGAAGAAGTCTATTAGAGTGGCAATGCGCAGTAAACATTTTTGCAGATATATTCTTATTCTGTTTTGATATACGATCCATTTACATCATAGAAAGATCGTATGCAAGTTGAAAAAACAGCATTTACCAACCAAATTGGAGGCAATATACAAGCATAAATTACATTTCTTTTTTAAGAGACGAAAACTATCGATATCCGACACCTTATTTGTGCCTATCGGAAGAATGCAAGAGAGCGTTAGATTTTGTTCTCATAGCATGCAAATCGTTGCCAGCAACAACATTTTTCAGTTCTCTCATTGGTCAATATTCCTCAATTCCCATCTGATTTTAAGCCATCTGGATGCCTTGCTGATTTCAGAGAAAACGGGACTATGATTTTCTTACCCGCGCGGGCTCAAAATCATTTCAAAATTTACAAACATGGCGGACTTTCTATTATATCCGATTTAAACTAACTTCAGACGACATTTCATACGATCTTTTTACTATGCAGTTGGAATTGCGATTCGCAACACCATTGTAAACGACATTAAATATTTTAAGCTTTTTCGGTGTTTTCAGTATATCATACAACTGTGTTATGAAATACCCCACGTTTCGACCAGTTTTGGTGGTCTTTTTCAAGGAAATTATCGGTCTATTTATTATAAGACCACCAAAACTGGTCGAAACGTCGGGTATTTCAAAACACAGCTGTTGGATATACTGAAAACACCGAAAAAGCCAAAAATATTTAATGAACAACATCCGGTCGTAACATGGAACCAAATTGTAATCGACTTAAGATATCATTTTTGATATGATTTCATGTCTGCTGGGTGGATGTATGGGGAAAAATCAAGATCAAATTTTGAAAACCGACTCTATAAATTTTGTAGATTGACCCAAAAAACTGATCTGTGCAAAATTTCAGCTCAATCGAACTTGAGTCAAAGTTTCAGTTTTTTTGGCCCTCAAAAATCACCTAATGGGGGACCAAAGGAAGTCGAAAAAATCGAAATTTTAATTTAGATGCCAAATGACTTAGAAATGCATGAAACGACTAGATCTGGTACGACAGTCCCAGAGAGTCGATTTTTCCCTAAAAATATTTTTTTGAGATTACACGAGATCTGGACCATTATTCAAGTCTTATGGCATAAAATTAAAATTTTGATTCTCCGGATTTCATTTTGTCATCCCTTAGGTCCCCATTTTTGAGGGTCGAAAAATCGAAACTTAGAGCGTTTTAAGGCAACCCCTAAATCAATTGAGCTGAAATTTTGCCCAGGTCAGTTTTTTGGGACAATCTACAAAATGTGTATGGTTGATTTTCGAAATTCGACATGACATGATCCATTTGGCTGCCAGCCTAATGTTATATCTACATATTTACTAGAAACTACCCACAGTATTGGCCAATGTATATTTCTACCAGAGTGTGTTCCGATTGCAGACATTCAGTGACCTGACGCCTCCTGCATTTTGAATCGCACACCATAAATGGAACTGTTTTGGTTCGTCGTCAGTTCGCCGGTTTCATGAATGCGGACGGACAGAAAACAATATTACACCCTGAGTAGCGAGAAATCCACCGACCTCAGCCACACATTCAACAACAACAACTTTTCGTTCCCATGAATGCGCGCTGCGATGCAATGTTATTGTTTTTGCTGTTTTGTTTTCACCACCTTTTCCTCCGAAAGTATGGCGGGCGAGTGTGTTGGCATGAAGGCAAATTACCTCTTCCCCGGTAAGCGACTGACTTGTTGTTGTTGTTGATATTTCGAAGGTGCCTTCGTTTGCCTGTTAATCGTTAAACAGTTCTGTTTTGCAGCCGTTTCAGTTTTTTTTTCTGTGGCTAAAAGTATACCAAACAAGTGGAATACGGAAAGTCTGGGCTGAAACGAAAACAGCAAATAAAGATGAAACTGATATCTAGGTGTAGTGTTGAGGAATGCATAGAAAAAGCTCGAAATGAAAGGTACATTTTGTAGGGTTGATAACTTCGTTTTTTCGCTGTTGGATGCTAATAAACTGGGCGGCATTGGCATCGCGGGACATGTTTTTGCCTCCTCAGTCAGGTGAATATCACTTAATCCACTTAGGTACGTGAAAACTAGGCTGAGTCTCTTTTTCTTCGAGAAAACGAGAAAAAGCATCTGCCGACCCGAAAGTCCAAAAGAAACGCATTGCTTCGTCTAACTCAGGCACCTTGAATGAAAAGGTGGAACTTCGGTGATGAAAGAAAAAAGAAGTAAAAAAGTATTAACAGAATTTATCATTTTCAGTTCAAAAATGTTAACTGAGAAGCATTTAATTCAGCTTAATTTTTAAAGAGCGCTTTTCGACGCCGTTTTTAAGTGTTTCAAGCTGGTCTTGCTACAGCCTGTACCTTAAGGGTAGGGGGGATGATATTCCGCAGTCAGCAATTTACGAATCCTTGCCATTTTTGCATTATCACCGCATATATGTATGGGAGAGTGGGGAATCATGGGCCCCTTTTTTCTTTGTTCCATAACTTCTTTATTATAAAAGATAAAATGAAAATAAAAACTGGTATGGTTTTCTACATTTTCAAGGTATCATAAGGTTTTTTTTTTAAATTTTAATAAGTTATTTTATCGAAATACTGACTGTTCGAAAACAGCAATATTTTTTGGATTTTGAAAAATGGTGGGGAATCGTGGGCCACCAAATCGAAATTGACCAAATAACATGCAAAGTTTATGAGTTGACCCAAAACTGTGATTTCCTAATTCATTTCGTTATTTTAAAGCAAATTCAGATGATAAAATAAAAAAGAGTGCTGTGTATGATCGCATACATTCCAAAACCTGGCTCGCGAACGTTTTGGCAAAATTTCTTATATAGGATGGACAAAATATTTTTCATAACTCTTCATTTGGCATAAGAAAAGTTTACAGATAGGGAAAACGTATTTTAAGTTCTGAATGTGTATAAAAACATAAAAATATAGGTGATTCAAGATGTGTGGTCCACGAGCTATGATTTACAAATTGGTTGCGTTTGTGTGACTTATTGATGTATCATCAAAAATTTCTTTTCCACGTGAAAGATCATGACAAAACTAAGATCATAAGCGTATGAGCATATTTTTGTTATGCACTTTAGGTTCCCCATCGATGATATTAGCGGGTGTTTTTTTAATTATGTAAGTAAATTTTTCTAACTTTTTTTAGATTGATAAATAAAAGAAGCATATGATGCGTATTTCAGTCAACAACATATAGGAATATATGCTCACGCAAAGCGACGACGATGACAGTTGGTTTGAGATTTTTATCTCAACACACATCTGAGATATTAAGAAAGCCCACGTTTCCCCATGGCCCACGATACCCCACTCTCCCCTACCAAATTCACACCCGTACTACAATACGGATTCGACGATTGAGATAAAAATTAGGAGATCCTTTCGTTGGGATAGCTGACGTTTCCACTAGATGTTTCGGAGATCTACGCACGAATGCGAATCGAGCCTTCCTTATCCAGGTTCCGATGTCCTTTTTGGTACCACCATCAGCCTTCCGAGATATTGGAAACAGAGCCTTTTTTATCCTGTTACTTTAAATACAACCGATTAACTATAAGAGTTTCTGTGTTGCTGTGTTGTTCAACGTTGATTTTGAGAGCTGTTGCCTTGAAGCTTTGAATGATTTCGAAGAGTTTGCTCTGCAATACTCATATGAGTCATATCTCGATATAAGGAGTGAAATCGAAAAAAAATGCAACACTTTATTTTGCGAGTAACTTTTTAATGCTAGGATGTAAATTGATAAAATTTTCAGTGGAGCTACCTAGTAATGTTGTGTATACGATTTAGGGTGGCCCAAAATTGCCTTAAACATGGCATTCTGGGGGCTTAACCTCCAAATGGTAGCTTAAGGAGTAAGAAACTTTAATATGGTCACACTGGGTCGATTTTTGATAAAGTCCTTTTTTTAAATTTCGTACTAAAAATATTTTTGTACATAGAAATTACGATACACATATGAGTTTTATATTTTTTTTAGATTATAAACTTCACATAAAAGATACGAAAATTCCATGTTTTGTATCACAGGTTTTTTCTGCATAATTTTTACTAATTTTTTTATTTTATCGATCGATTTTCATTTAAATCGTCTAGGAAGTGTATTTTGCGTAATACTTTTTAAAAACCAAATCCACCAAAAGATGCGTATTTTTGTTTATTCAAAAGTTCAAAAAGTAATTGATGATTTGGTTTCTTTGAAAAAAAAACATGTTTCTTTTAAATTTAGGAAATTATAATTTTATTATAAGCAAACTGAACAATGATGGTAAGAAGAGAAAAAAAAACATGTAAAAAACTAGTATTTTTTAAAATTAAGGAAGTGAACAATTATAGTCAAAAATATAAAAAAAAACTAACTTGTTAAATAGTTCAAAACCGAAAATATTAAAGAATTGTTCTGATTTATTCGGTTTTCTGCGCAATAATCATCAACACATTTTGTTTTTCATGGTCAGCGTTCGAACCAAATCCATTATATACTCCTGCTATTCCTAGGGCTCGTTCTGCTGGACCATTAATGGCTGATAGACTCTGGCATTCAATTTTAGCAGCTTTGTAATCACTTCTCGACTCTGAAAATTTTGGCTTTGTTTCCCAAAGAAAACGGGAATCAAGTTGCAATATTTTAAAAAATGCCAAAGATTTCTCGGTAACGAAATCTTCCAATGAGTTTTTGAGTGAAAATTCTTTTAAGTCTCATAATATCTCCCACTGCTCTTCTTCAGTAGGTTCTGGACCATTTTTTGCTTCAAAACGGCATAAATTTGCTCATAAAAAAGCCAGGCAGATGCTGAGCTCTGACAAAACCTATAAATGTTTTTCGAATTTTCTCGACGATTTCAGGCTTAACTCTTCATCGTAGTTTTTTAAGTTGTTTATAAATACATATAAGATCGTTCATCGGTGCACTTGTAGCAAGAGGAGCTTGATACCACCTTTTTAAATAAACTCGTTTTCCAATGGACGAACATTTCTAGTTTCAAAATCTGCACTTGAAATTGTTCTCTAAACAAATACATTTTAAGGCCGTTAATTGCTCTAGCTATCCACCTTGCGTGATGTAGAGCACCTGGTCTTTCAAATTTTACTTCCTGATCTTCATTTAGACAAACCAAAGTTAGTTGAAGAAGTTCTAGATAATCTTCACGAACGAATTTCTGAACCTTCATTCTTTTGCAAAACGATATGACGATATGTTCTGTTTTGTTGATTGTTCCTTAAAAGGAAAAAAAATATTTCATTTGAGAAGATCTTAGAAACATTACCGTCTCTGAATCCAGCGTGATGATTTTTGTTGATTCTGTTTCATTCTGATCTAAATAAATTGTCCTCAGGGGCGGTAGTTTATTCCGAAACAGTTTCGATACGCTTTCATTAATACGAGCTCATATATGTGGTGCCTGCAAGGAAAATCAAGCAGTTTTCTCCCAAGCAGGCGTTCTGAAATGGACGCAGCACCGTTCTTTCCACCCGACTAAATATTGGTTGTATCATAGTACTTGGCGCAAATATTTTTTTCTAAGTTCCAATTTTTCAAACTTTGGTGTATGTAATTCTTTTATCGATAAAATAAAAAAATATATTAGAAAAAACCATGCTCGAAAAACCTGTGAAACAAAATATCGATATTTTTTTTTATTTTTCACGTAAAGTTTGTAACCTGCACAAAATTGAAAAACATAAAACTCATATGCTTAGTGTAATATTTTTGAATAAAAATTTTCTTATTCAGGAATTGAAAAAAAAAACTTTTTCAAAAATCGACACAGTGCCTCCAGATCGGACCTCTAAACATAATTTTTCGGAGTCACCGCCATATAAACGATTGATTCTTACTCCTTAAACTACCATTTGGAGGTTGAGCCCCCAGAATTCCAGACAAAAGCAAATTTTGGGCCACCCTAAGTCGTACAAACAACCTTACTGGGTAGTTGCACAAAATTTGGTGAAAATATGTCACGTGGTTTTTTAAAAACCGCTCTATAGAGAAGCTCATAGACAAATTTTTTGGGCAGGATCGAGAAAAAACAGGAAGACCCAAAAGCGGCTTGATTTCAACTATTAAACCAACATTCATGGGGTAAATCGTTTAAAGAGTCCGTGTGGATCTAACAGTGAAAAAAAAGTGAAGATTAGTGATTCCATGAAGTTGAAGAATGTGAGAGTTTTTATCAAGCGAAATTCGAAAATTTCAATAAGAGAAGTGATAAAAACATATTTTTTTATGAATAATTCGACTAACTGACAAAGAAACAGGCTAACTTCATTTCTACCAGGTGAAACAGCTGCCCTCCGGTAAAATTATCAAAATACGGTGGTCAAATCGCGCGCAAAACTAACTCTTTAGCGGGCACCTGGCAGGTTTCCAGCCAGAAACTTTTTGTTGTCAGTTTCTCTTGGATGTTTCGGAGATAAACAAGAAGAAAAAATAGAAAAATTGGATGAGGAAGTTGAATATATGTGGAAGCTGCAAATCAGATAGTATGAACTGATTGAACGATGAAAGGATAAACCTACACTCAGGAATATTCTTATTACAATTTTCATAAGATGCTTCTTATGAACCGATATTTAGAGTGTAAAATTGTTTTCCATGAGAGTCTTATGAAACTCTTTTAATTCTCATACGATTTTCTTATGAAAAATAACGGAAGAAACGGCATTGTAAAAAAATGATGAACATATTTATTCCATCAGTTATGTATTTCGTCGTCGTCAGAAGCACTCACCATTTGTAAAGTTACTACTTTTACTAAATACTTTGATGTGATTGTATTCTTCAAAATGGCAAGTTTGAGTTGAAATTTATTTTTAGTTGAAAATATTTGTAAACTGAACGGGAAAATTTTCTGTTTTATTTACTTTTCAGCTTAATTACCGGCAAAAAGCGCAAAGTCGAAGGTCTGAGGCACAATAAAACTTTTTTTTGTGAAACCGGGTGTTGAGAGGCAGCTGATTTTCACCATAATGTCGAAGTTATGACAAATCGGCTAAATTTGTCATACCTTCGATCAAATTTAAAATTTTGAGTAATTTCGAAGGTGAATTTTTAGAGGAAACAGAAAACCTAAAAATGCCCTTGATTTGAAAAACGGGAGGTTTATTGAATACATCATAGGTGGCACACGTGGTGCCCGAAAATTAAAGTCGATCAACTTCTTTGTTAGACGCTATCTCAAAAACAACTTTAAAGAGTTTCACAAGAATTTGAACAAATCAGGCAGCTTCACCCAAAGTATCATAAATTTCCACCCATGCATTCAAAAGTAACTCACAAAACAAAGTGTTGCATTTTTGTCGAATACACTCTTTAGATACCTTCCAAAAAACATGGCCGTTTAACGAAACGCCGCCGTAACACAGATGTTAATACTTACAAATTCATATAAACTCAATGGGATTGGTTCAAAGTTTTTAAAATAGTGAGACGCTTTATCAGATTATATCGTTTTTTCATTCAAAGTGAATGTTTAAACATGGCAAGTACATTCGTTTGTAAATTAACCCTTATCCGTCCCTGAAATGTTAACCCGTTACAGTCCCTGGAGTGTCAATTTGAAACTCCTGACTAAAACCTATATAACTCTCTTGTTTCCCAACCGTTATTCATAGTCTAAGAAAAACAAAATCCGAAAAAAACATGCTTCGGAAAAAAAGATTGAAGATAAGCTACGGAATGCTCAAAATAAAATTCACTCAGTGTCCAAGAAAACTGAAGTTAAAAGCTATACATAAAGATATATTTTTAGAAATTTTTAAAAATCATGATCACAAAAAATGAAAAAAAGTGGTGTGAAAACCGTACTTTTCAATCATTGAATCGTAAAAATAGTTTAGGTCACACCAGATGAATTTTTAAAAAAGGATCTTAAAGTTGACGTCATTTGGCACATTTTTGAATTTTAGATTTTCAAAATACGAAACACGACAAAACACGTTTTGACGAATTTTGTAAGGTGCAGTTTTTCGAACTTCTTGTCAACTTACAATTTCTCAGATTTTCTAAGACTTAAATTCAACTTTGCATAGTTGTGTAAAGAATTGCAGCGCTAATGTAATAATACCACTAGAATCGGCATGAAATTTTATTTCTGATGAATTTGAATTTATTGCGAAAACCTTGCGGGAATCTACTCAAAATTCAGTGCAAAGTTTAATTTAAGTGGAAGAAAATCTGAGATATTGAAAAATGACAAACCTTTAAACATTCGTCAAAAATTCTGTAATTCGTGTTTTGAAAATCTTAAGATGCGAAAATGTGCCAAATAACGTCAGCTTTTCAATCATTCAAAATTTATCTAGTATGATTTAAACAATTTTGTCGGTTCATTCATTGAAAAGCACGGTTTTAGACCACTATTTTACATTTTTGTTGGGTTATGATCTTAAAAAAAATCAAAAAATATATCCTTACGTGCAACGTATAATTTGGAAATTCAGCTTTCTTGGACACTAAGATTTTTTCAAGTATTCCGTAGCTTATCTACAGTCTATTTTTCAAAGCATGTTCTCTATTTTCTCTCAGACTTCGAATAACGGAAAACTGAAATGTTATTAATAGGTGAATATTGTCTGGGAAAGATATTTGAGTTACATTACGAGGTTTCCAGAACTATAAATTTAGTCAAAATCAGTTGAGAAACAAGAGAGATCTAGGCGGTTTTAAGCGAGGAGTGTCAAATTGACACTCAAGGTCTGATTAGTAAGTTTTTTTCCTGGGCTTTAAAAAAAAGTAATGATGCAAAATAGATGATTTCAAGAATTCATTGAGGGTCCTCGAATAAAAAATTTCGTTATTTGGATGCACCCGAATGAAGTTGCAAGCCGTTTAACTTCCAATAGTGTCAAATTGACACTCAAGAGCGGGTTTGGGTTAATCAACTTCTTGCGATAATTGCAATGAAGCTATGTAGTTTGGAGAAAAACAAAAAAAAACTAACTTAAAATAGTAGTATTCTTAACGATTACACTACAAAATAATCTCACGTTGATTGTTCCGAATAGAAAGCTATACAAATGGAATAATGAAATCATCATTCTAGAACCATCCATCAAAGCGAAACGTCATCATACAGAGGCCGAGGCACATATCCATGGAAAACTTCATGACGCGGTGACTGTTAAAACTATTATGATTATGCAACGTGGTTTGGAGCACATTGCACTGGAAAAAAACTGACATTTCCACTCCACATCGTTGGCCTCCTCGATTTAGGAGGTAAATACCTATGTTCTGTTTTGTACAAAAACAACGTGCTCGAATGCAACTATAAGCCAACTTTAATACCGAGACAGATATGAAATGGGGGAAAAAAATTACGAGTACATTCAAAGGCAACAACGAGCCTCCACCATATCGTTTGTAAGTAAATATATTGTCATCGTGTCGGTTTGCCGGTGACTACCATTATTGCTATTACTACTATTACTACTTCCATCTATCTACGGGTATCTACTATTCAGTGTATTCAGTACTGGTCACTGCAATAAGGTCGAACGATTGCCGCCTCTCAATGACCGTCGTCGAATTGTACATAAATGCCTAACGTTAGTCCATCCGCCTCTAAATACAAAGTGTGGGACGTTTTGTTCAGCACTGCATACACTACACATGTTAGTCAGTTTGAAGAATGGGCGGATATGGCGATAAGTCATTCAGGGATTAACATACTGGGGCAATAAACATGGCACTTACGGTATTATGGCTGCTATCTCACAATTTATCACGCGGACAGTCATGCTCTCACTCGCTGCCCGTTCGGATTATGGAGAATTAGATTAAGGCTAGGGCCGCAGATTGAGTTGTCTGCTACACATTTGACTCGGACCAGAGCAAAGGGCCAAGGTTTTGTTCGCCGGATGGCTTTATTACCCAGAACAACTGCAAATTGTCAACAAAATGGCAGTATGTACACATAAGACAAATAATAAAGATTTACAACTGTGAATGTGGCATTCAAGATAGAAACATATTTTTAACCTAAAAAATGTTATTGACTCCGAATGGTTTTATAGAGAAATTCAAGAACCATAAGAAATTTGAGGAATTCAAAATGTAATTTGAGAAGACTTTGCTAAACAAAACTTTAGAACCTCAATAGAACCTCCTTTTAGCATTGGTATTGAAGCCATAAACAATTAGCTCCGTTATGTTTTCGAAGATAAGATATGCTTGAGAAAGAGCTTAAAACTTTTTAAATAATTATCATTTCCAACTAAAATAAGGTTACATCACAGACAAACAGACAGGACACTCCGTTTTCATTCTTCGCAAAACTGCTAAAAAATTTGATGAAGGTAGGCAATGTCGACAATAGAGGCGCTGGTATCATTTAAATGAAAAATATAAATATTTCATCATGGTAGCTGTGTATTTTTGCATCTCCATGGTGCTTGTGTTATGGTTATCGTTTGTTTTCATTCAGTTCTAATTCAGGAAGCTTTGTGTTCAAGATTTTGGTCATTAGTTCCAATGATCTGGCCTTATTAGAAGACCTACCAACCGAAACGAGCAACAAGAGCTGCTTGAATCAGTGTATGTAAGGCATTCCTTTGAATACTTCCGTTATTCTATTAATGTACTGAAGTTCAGACCATTCCAGAAACTACTACACGCGATGGTTACGATGCGGATAAGTTGGTCACATCTCGTTTTGAAAGCGATGGAGATTTGGAAAATACCCTAGCTTGTGGAGAGCTCAACTGGAGCAAAATGAAAACTGTTTGTTGAAGACCAGTTAAATGGCAAAAAGGCTCTTCGCAGTTATTTCGTTTGAATTGGTCCGGAACATACAATTCTTAAATTGCGTTCATTCGAAACTATACCGAAAAACTAACGGGAAACGTGTCCAACCTTTCTGAAAAGATATGTATGAAGCGATTGGTTTTCAAGGAAGAATTAAGCCCGCAGCAGAATACAAACATATGTTGTAAATAAACTAAAGTCAAAACCTCACTTCAAATAATACAAATACTCTCGCATTACGGTGCTTAGCTTGGAAATATTCTTTGTCAAAAATAAATTATTTGAATATGTATTAGAAATTACCACTGAACTTTTTTTTTATATATTGTTTTGGAACTTAAGGAAAAGTGCGAAAATAACTGGAATAACCTTTATTTTAAAAATAAATAGCAACTTTTTGCAAATGACTTTTTTTTATTTTGAATGCTTTATTCGTTTTCAATAAAACCGGAACATTTGAGGTAACAATACTTCAGGTCCTGATCTGGTAAGTTGTTGATTTTTCTGGTTAGATTGTTGCTGTCAATGGTCGGCAATCCGTTTCTATAGGACACAACTGATCAACATACGTAATTTTCTTCCCTCTGAGGGGCGCATACCTGCAAGGACAAGGTCGTTTTTATCACTTTCGGAAACCTAATCTCAACTAAAAATATAAAAGTTTTCTTAAAACCCTTCTTATGCAACAGCTTAAAGAAGAAAATTCCAAACTGCTTGTTTACTGTTTCAGTAATGATTGTCAAGATTTCATGGCTACCTTCAATGGAATATTCTACTATCTCAATATTGGTAGGCAATATCGCCAACAGATGGCAATGTTATCGCTTTGCGAAGAAATGACCAGATTTCTTTAAGAGTGTCCTGTCTGTTTATCTGTGGTTACATTTTATACAACAAATATATTCAAAAAAAAAAAACAGTCAAATGATTTATCTCAGCACCAAAATGAGTAAATAAACCAGTCCTGCTTTGCGCCCGGTCAATGATCGAACAACAACACCTCAACGCTCAAAGTAAGTTTCACATGGTCCAGTAAAGTTTGTTGAACGTCCAGAGCGAACTCAGGTAAATACAGGAACGCGAAAGAATGTGCTAAACCAACGACGCTAACCGGCAAATGAGGTGGAGCAGAGAAAAAAAACCAACAAACTATAAAAAAAAACAAACGTCGACTAATCATGACTTTTGTGACCAGTTCTTCGACCTCTCCGCGAAAAAATGGTGTGGCAATTTTCGGACTCCACAAATCCAGGTAAAGCGCTCAATCGGACTTGATTACCCATGTTTACGTGGGAAATCGAAAGATGAAAGTGTGTTTTTGTTGTTTGTTTTAATACGACTATTTTATGACTAAACTGATCTAGAATTAATATTTAGATCGCAAAAATCAATCGTCAAAAGTACCACCCCAAGAGGTTTAAAGATCCAAGATTCAATTCAAAGAAATCTAAAAAAAAATGAATATCTCAAAGAATATTGAAGAATATTGAGTATGAAAATAAATTTCTGTCTGCCTGTCTGTTTCCTACAGACTCGGAAACTACTGAACCGATTTTATTGAAATTTGGCAAATGGATGCTTTTGAGGCCGGGGAAGGTTCCTATTACAGTTAGAAACCCCTCCTTCTAACTAGAAGGAAGAGGCGGGTTTCCGAAGCAAAAAATAAATGTTTGCATAACTTGAGAACATTTCAAGCAAATGGTACCAAATTTGGCTTGGGAGGGTATTTGGCTACTAGAAATATTTCTATGAAAGTTTGGTACCCCTCCTTTTTCTAGAGGGGAAGTAGGAAGGGGGAGAGGGGCCTCCTTATAATTTTTAACACAACTCAAGAATGGGTCAAGCAAATGGAACCAGATTTGGTATGTAAGGATATTTGGATACGAGAAATGTTTCAATGATTATTTGAGACCCATCCCTTTATTCAGTGGAGGAATTGAATAAGAGAGGGGGGGCTTCCATACAATTTTCATTGCAAAATTCGATATTTTTCCGATCAAATGGAAACAAATTGACATGGGATAATATTTGGATATGAGAAAAAGTTTTATGATTGTTTGAAACTCCTCCCGATTCGTATTGGGAGGATAGGAAGAAGGAAGGGAGGGGAGCTCCCATACAAGTTTTTGCACGAACGGTGAAATAATCGAACAAATGGAACAAAATTCGGCATGGGAGGATATTTGGAAATGGGAAAAGACTCTATGATTGTTTGAGAACCCTCCCTGATCCCAGTAAACAAATAGGAAGAGGAAAAAGGCCACCACAGTTTTGTTTTTTGTTAAGATGTCGAGAGCCAATCAGTTGAATGGCACCGAATTTGTTATGAGATTGTATTTTTTTACGAATAATGTTTCTCATACATTTTTGATACATATCAACAGAATTAGTCATACGAAAGAAACCAAGTTTACTAGAGGAGGAATTTTGGGATGGAAAAATGTTTCTACGCTTATTCGAGAACCCCCCTGTGGGAGATGAAAAGGGTAGAGGAGGACTCTCATACTATTTTTTGCATAATTCAATAACATTTTAACCAAATGGTGTCAAACTTGCATATGGTAAAACGAATTTAAGGCTACTCCTTTCTTTTCAGTGGAGAGCTAGGAAAAGGAAATTTTGCTTGGGAGAGGAATATCAAACATTTAAATTTAGGTACTTTTGAATGGATAAATTGAATTGAAAACAGAAAAAAATATTTAAGAAAACAAGAATTTATCTCTTTTGTTAAATTTCTATCAATTTTAGAAGGTAGCAAAGCACACCGGTTGGGCTAGTGCAAGGGTTTTTTGCATAAAAGCAAAGAGGACACCTTCGTGCTTATAAGCAAATATTCTGTTCTCCATTACATGTCCATTTTCTACATGGCAAGAAAATGTAGATCACCAGAATAGGAAACTGATTTCTAAAACCATTTTCTTACTTATGACCACCACACAAACTCGAAAAAATAATAAATTTAACTGATACAATTCAAAATAACTCAAAATGAAAGTTTCAAATCAGTGTTATTTTCGGTAAGTTGTTAATAAATTATTAAATTTATTCACCATGCTCAAAAATTGTTCCAAGTATTGATGTCATTATTGAAAGCACAAAAATAAAACTATTTAAGTTAACATTGCAAATTAAAATGAAGCTTTAAAGTTCTACTTCGGATCATTTTTGACCTTTTGATAGATTTAAAATAAATAAAAACATGAAGTGAAACGTTTGAAAATTTTTAAGCGTGTTTCAGTTTAAAATTTCAAGCCTCTTTTTTGCCTTTAGTTGATCTATTGGGTCATGGAAAAGACAAAAGCAATAAAATTTTTCTTGTAAAAATTTAGATTTATAGGCTTCCAGGAAGATTTTGTTTTAAGAACACAAAAATTCAGAGTTGAAATATAAATTCTCCCGTGAGCTTTCATTACGCGTCGTATGAAACAAAATGTAAACAAACAGTTTCATCACGAAAAAATACAAATACTGAAATAAACTAGTCGCAATTTCTTTTCATTTAGAATATTTGTAGCCTGGATAACATATTCTATATGTGAAATACAAATTTTAAAGTTGTTTTAATAACTTTTGCAGCAGTTTTCTGTGAATTCTGAAGATGTCCCATACGATGTAATGAAAGCTACCCGAGAAATATACAAATTTATCAAAAATATTTCAAAAAATTTCATTGAAAATTAAAAAAATATATATGCCATGCTATTCGGTAAATTCATATGAAATTTTTTTGGGGCTTGTGATAAAGCTCAGTTGGCAAGTCTGTTGTCTTCTGAGCCGATGTCCGCGAATTTGAGCCCAAGAGTCAACATCGAACACAGTTGTACCGGATAAGTTTTTTAATAACGATCCGTCAACTGCAACGTTGATAAAGTCGCGAATGCGATAAAGATGGTAAAACGACTATAATCGAAACAAAAAATTAAATTAAATTAAATAAAAAAAATTATTTTTTTATTTTATCGGCCTTATTAGGCTTTATTTATGCTCTTCAGTAAGAACGTTTAAAGATTATGAAAATGAAAATTTGTTCCATGATGGACCAATTAATGATAAGCGATACGATATGAAATGCTTTTAATCCAATTCTATTCGCTTATTTTGAATAGCTATTCTTAGTAAAAGAACAGAACTTTTCAAATTAATATATAATATATAGATGGAAAACATTCGATTAAAATTTTTTATAGAAACGTCTTACAATGTTGAAACTTATTTATAGAATTCCAGATAAAAAATTCCATAATAATTCCACATCCATAATAATTCAAAATTCAGCATATTGATATATATGTTCTAATGATAAATTTGGTAGATTTCGAATTTCTGAACTAGAATCTTTTGTCAGTATTTGTATTACCTCTCATTTTGGTGATATGGAGTTTATTATAAGGTTGCCAGAATTTTTTCAACACGTATCCGCGCCGGAGAATCTGGGCAATTTTTATAAAAAATCTGGCACAATCCGGGCACTTAATTTTTCAATCGAGACCCAAAATCCGGGCAAATTTTGTCAAAACCTAGAAACAACTCAAAAAAAATCAAGATAGAAGAATTGAAAAATTTTTTTTATCAAAATTAAAAAGCAAATTTGAAATCATATTTTAACAAAAATCAAGATAGAAGAATTGAAATTTTTTTTTTATTAAAAAAAAAGCAAATTTGAAATCATATTTTAATCTTCGGAAAATCATGATTATTTTTGCAAAATCTGCTCAACATTTTTTGTTTTGGTAGCAAGATAAAAAAAAATTTACAACAATTTTTTTCTGTTTTATTTGACAAAAAAAGTGAAAAAATTCTAAAATCAAATATCCGGGAAAACCCGGATAAAACCGGGCTATCTGGCAATCTTAGTTTATTAGATAAAAAATTAAAAAGTTTTGAGTGAAACCAATCATCGATAAACGATCTATAAACTCACATAAAAGAAAAAAAAAACTGATTCTTAACTTGATTATAATAACTTTTTTCAATTCAGGGACTATATTTTGATGATGATGATGATGATGATGATAAATGATCTAAAAAAAATTAAATTCTAAGGTTTTTATCGATTTGGTAAAACAAGTTGTTTTGACATTACTGAA
>NC_073692.1:348155016-348180016 GCF_029784155.1 Uranotaenia lowii | reverse complement strand
GTCAGCATCAAAACCGCAAAGCATCATCATAATGACGATGTTCATGATTGAGAACGTGTTGGTTGCAAAACTGAAGAGAAAAAAAAAACATTCTTGGAGGCCCGACCGGACACGTCAACACAGTGTTCTAACCTTGGAAGCGGTTATTAAACTTGCTTCTTCTGCCTCCTCCTTCGGGAAGATGCCAATGGCTTCCGAGCGTATGGCGCAGTTTAAATTTTTAGACGATGAAGGGAAAAATGCTAAAGAAATTGGCGGGATTTCGCTACAAATTTCAAATGTAATATGATGATAACAAGACGTTGGCCTGCGGGTAAAATTAGCAGCTACATACTTGATATCGTTCGTCGAAGGAATAGTTCACACGACAAGTGATTGTGTGGCCATTCAACGCGTTATTATCATGATTATTAAGAGATTATTCATCTAAACACAGGTGAATAGAGAAAAAAGGGGAAAAACTAAATTACCGCGCTTGACTCATTTCAGTTTATGACTATTGAATGACTCGAGGCTTTTGAATGATTCAACAACAACCGACAACACCTTTCGAAGCTCGGAACACCTGTCTCGGTTAAATCACCCACCTGTCTGTCTGTGTGTTCTCTTATGTTTTTTTTTTCTCCTATTCTATAGAGACCCACAACATTCATGGGAGAACTTGGGAAACGTGTGTCTATGCGAAAGAACTCGGCATTTCTTCATCGTTTATCCATCCAATCCATCTACGTTAGCATTAGGGTCTCCGGTTGGTTTCTTTCATTTGGACTTTGGAAGGTGCCGGTCGTAACATCTATTTAAAGGTTATCGAACGAGCAGAAGAAGAAACAACCTCAAAGAACAATCATGGTTCTTTTGGCCAAACCCAACAACAGTAATGTTCCGAAGCAGAGCAGCAAGTGCGTGTGATAATCTTATGGTTGTTGGTTGCCATTAATGATGATAGGTTTCATACCCCGGCCGAGAAAAAATCTCTTTTCTAGTTCTAGCACCACTCTCTGAAAATGGGCACAATTACAGGTCTGATGAATGTTCTGGGTGGTAGCTGAGCGAAGCTGGCGAACCGTGAAGATCGACGCCCTCTAGGCGTCTGTGTCTAAACAATTCACAAGAGTTTTGCTGTGCAATAATGAGTTGCCAACATTGATTGATCAGTGGAATGATTGAACTTCTTAAAAACAATGATATCGAAGTTTTTAACACAAAATTTTAGGTGGCTCCTGAGAACAACCTATAAAAGCTCCATTACTACCAAAGAAAAACAATTATTTCAAACAGATTTTAGAAATCTTCAAGATTAAAATTTCCATAATCTGGTAATTTCTAACGTAAAAAGGTATTTTTTTAATTCGCTTTTTACCGCAACTACTAGAAAACTAAATTCGATTGACATTTTTAAATCCTGAGTTCAGAGTTAGACAGGCGTTAGAGGCACCCGATGCCCGCATCTACTGGAAGGTCTGTCCAGCTAGACAGTTTTAACAAAAGATTCACCACTATGGAGTTCCAAATCTATGCCCTGGTGAGGTTCATATCCAGACTACCGCACAACTGACTTGATTGCTGGCTGAATTCTGAAAATATCAGTTGTGCTAGCGATTGCTCAACATCGTTGGTTGAGTTTGGCTCTCATACACTGTTTGTACGTTGGGAGCGTAAAGACAACTCATCTCAATATGCCACAACCACAACATCAGATCGGGACGTAATACCATTGAATTATTCTAAGCCGACGGTCATGAGACCGAATTTCGGTCCTATGAAGTTTCGCTGAGATCCTAGACATGAAGTTTCACTGAGATTGACAAAACTGGCAGAAAAGTTTTTGTCCTGAACCACAAGAAGCTGGAACTAACGTATGTGTATATGTACCTATAGGGCCTTTTTATTAAGTATAAGCACGATTTTTATACAACCCTGTTAATTCCGGATGAAGTTAAAACAGCGGTTTTTCGCAGTGTGTTGTTGATTTCAGTTCAACGTAAAACTCTGTTTATCGTGAGCTCGAGCTTTCATAATTTTCGTGAAATTAAGAAGCATTTCTTCGTAAAGCTTAAAAATACCGTGTACGAAAGATGTACCTACTGTCCCCAACATTTCACTGAGTCAGTTGGCGGACATGGAAGAAGTAAGCGTTGGAGCAGTCCGAAATGCGATTTGGAAGTATGGAGAGAAAAGCAGCTTCGTGGACAAAAAAAAAATCTCAGTGGAAATCGGGTCCAGTGGACAAAACTTTGGACCGGAAAGTCATGCGTAGTTACGCCAGAATGAAAACTGCCTCAGTTCGGGATGTGATCAAAAAATGGTGTTTATAAATGCACTTAGCACTTCACCCTCGAAACTGGCGGACTGTAAAGACCAGTCAATAATCACTGTGAGGGGATCACTCTTACTTCCCACTGTGGGGGAATAACTTTATTTGCCCGGTGATGGTTTTTCGGATCGAGGTAAAAACGCGTTGTACTGGTTCGGTGATTGCAATTAAACTTAAACTTCTTTATTGCCGTTTGTTTACTTATCCAGTTTCGGCTCTCTGGATATCGCTCTAATTGCTCTGACGGTGTAGCAGTGAGACGTGAGAATTTGAGAGACTTGTGACCGTTAGCACGTCTCACTGCGGGGCATTTCCAACCACCGAACAGTTAACGTCGCGAATTTCTGCTCGTCCGAAAACCCACTATCGGGAAAAATAAAGTGCTCCCCCACGACCGGAGCAGTAGTTAAGTGCAGCAAAAGTGTTGCAAAACCCCTCAGAGTGAAGCAAACTGGTCTTACAGTCCGCCAGTACGAGGGTGAAAAAGGTGCAAGTGCATTTATAAGCACCAAAAATGTTCGATAACGCACTAAGCTAGGGACTGTAAACTAGCTTTTGATACTTTAACTCACTCCGGCGGTACACTTTACAACTTTCCCACCGTGGGGGAAGTATTTTGTTTTGCTTGCGAGGGTTTTTCGGACGGTTGCAAAATTCGCGACAACTTGCTGTGGTGGTTGCAATCAAACTTAAACTTCTTTATTGCCGTTTGTTTACTTATCCAGTTTCGGCTCTCTGGATATCGCTCTAATTGCTCTGACGGTGTAGCAGTGAGACGTGAGAATTTGAGAGACTTGTGACCGTTAGCACGTCTCACTGCGGGGCATCCACAACATACGGAATGACTTGTTCATTATCGAACAAATGGGATTCTGTCTCAGCACCGTTCATCGTGATAAGGTAAAATAAAAGAAGCAAAAAAGGCTCTAGCGGAGTCAAAAACAAACTGCTTCCGTCAAACAGAGAGCTCGTAAATTATATGATCAACTGCTGTGTGGAAAATCGGTTTGCGTTTTATTGAAACTTACTGTTTTCGGATCCTACTAAAACTCTGTTTTTTCATCCGCATTGACCCGTTCCAGATGGCTGTCGATTCAAGAAACACATTGTTTTGGTTTCGATCTCTTTTTCGTCAATTCGCATATTGGGAGCAATAGCGGTTGACAGTTGATAATGACAGCAATACAAATGTTGTCATCATACACGCTAAGCTCAGCCAAAATTGCTTGTGGTTATGAATTTCTCGTAATGTTGGCAGTTTATTCTCAGTGGTTAACCCAGAATATGATAGTATTTAAGGAGAGAGTCAGACAGAGGTCCGGAAAGGTCAGCTAGAGGTCCCAAGAGGTCATTCAGAGGTCCGAAAAGGTCATCCAAGGTTCGAAGAGGTCATCCAGGAATCAGCCGTCCCGAAGAAAAAAGTGAGGTCCACCAGGAATCCGGAGGAACCAACACCTAAGGAACGAGCCCGGGAATAGTCGGTTTCCAAGAGGATTACTCTCGACTCCGCCAATTGTCCAGCCCCGCGGAGGGTCATCTTCCGAGCGGTGTACTCTCGATGCTGTCACAATTCACGCTACGGGTAGCATACGTGACACCCTCTTCGACGGCCGGGAAGACTACTACAATCATGTAAAACGGGCTCTACTGATTGCGGATCTTTGCGCGAAACCGATTGTTCCTGGACGCAGATCTGGCATTCCAAAGTCGAGGGGACATCCCAAGCAGAAGTTCAGCACTCAACTCTTCTGGGCATCCAAATTCGGTTCGAGTATTCTAGGGAGGTTTTTGCTGAAGGAAAAATCGTTGACAGCTTGTACTGCCTCAATTTTCAGTGGTCAGGTCAGCCTCGTCGGAAAGCGCATACACAAAAATCGTATATAAGGCTTGAGGTAACCTTGGTCTGGCATCAGTACAGCAGTTGGTTCGCGACAAAATTGCAGAGGGTTTCAGTCATTTACCAGTACAAATTGAGAAACAAGCTGTCAGCCAGTAAGTTCCACAATGCTAAGCTCTCTCGGTCGGCTAGACCCCTCGAGCTTGTGCACTCCGACGTTTGTGAATTCATAGTGGTGCCTAGACTTGACGGATCTCATTATCTCGTCACCACCATCGACGTCTATACCCACTCCATGGTCGTGTATCTTCTCAAGCACAAGAACGAGGTCTTCGAGCGGTTTAAACAGTACGAGGCGAAGGCCACAACAGCACACTGCGGTCAGAAGTTGTGCAACCTGCGATGCGAAAACGGGCGTGAATACATCAGCAACGAATTTCAAAGACATTGTTCAGAGAAAGGAGTTCAGATGGTATTCACGGTCCCATACACCCAGCAAAACGGCGTCAGCAAACGAGCCAACCGAACTCTGATGTATAAGGCCTTCCCAAGTCTTGGATCGGGGCTTTATCGAGTCGATCCATTGAAATCCATCGAAACGTAGTCTTCGATGAAACCAGCATAATGAAGCCTGAATAAACCGCGTAGAGCCACATCCCTCGTCTATCGAGAAGTTCGAGATTTCAACAGATCCAAAATTTATATTTATGCGGATAGCCAATGTACAAGAACAACAAAACTCTGTCGAGCGGTTTGCCGAAGTATTATCACTCGAACCCACATCCGAGCGGTTAGCCGATGTGCCTGTTGATCCCATTCAATCTGTGAGTAACAGTGTGATTGAGGATGAACCCGGCGGAAGCGACTATGAAAGTTGTGCAGAATTCCCAGACGATGATGTACAAAATTTCGTCGATCCGGAACCGGTGCTGGGACGAAGTCAGCGAACTCGAGGAGTTACTCAACGATACGTGGCTAACGTAGCCGATGCAATCGTGAGGAATTGATCGATTGTCTCCAATATCTGGCGACATCTTTGAGGCCATTTTCTGTGCAACGGTTAACGCACTGAGCCAGCCGGCGGATAGGCACTGACAAGGCCTGAAGGATGTTCTACGATACCTTCGAGGTACGACCATATCGGTCGCAGAAACGCGAAACGCATACGCAGCTTTTGCTAACGATTGCGATGATCGAAGATCTGTATCGGTAATTTCGTGGTCAATGAAACGTCAGCCGACGGTCAGTCTTTCATCCAACGAAGCTGAGATTAGAGCGCTGTGCCATGCGTTGAGTAAAGGTTTGTGGCTAACAAGCTTCCTGGATGAATTGGGTGTGGTTAGCACTCCTTTCACATTGATGAAGGACATCATCCCATCCATCCAGTACCTGCAGGAGGCGAGGACCCATCAGTGGATGAAACATTTGGATGTCAGCTATCAGGTATCACAATGGGGGTAGGCTTAATAGCGGCACGTCATCCAAACATACGGGAAAATTGTGCCTAGAAGCGGTCAGCTTTCTTTGCGACAAATCTCGGCTTAGGATCAGCCAGCTTTTGCGCTCACGAAGGCGTTCCCGAGAACGATGCAAGTGAAGCTGTTCGGCGTTCTCAATTTACGAATTGAGAGGAGCTTTTGAGACTTACGGTTCTTGAATCCCCTTAAAACTATGTTTTCTCATTCGGATTGGCCCGTTCCGGATGGCTGCCGATTCAAGAAAACCGAAACACATTGTTTTAGTTTCGTTCTCTTTTTCAATTCACATATTAAGAACAATAGCGGTTGACAGTTGATGATGATCAATGATGATGACAGCAATACAAATGTTGTCATCATACACGCTAAACTCAGCCAACATAGCTTGTGGTTATGAGTTTCCCTGCAGTAGAATATGTATTTAAGGAATGATTCAGAATTGAGAATCACATAGAATAAGCGACAAGATTGTGATCGCTATAGTTCTAAATTAGCTTATGAGGACTTCACAAACTGAAGTGAATAAACAATATCTCATTCCCAAACCAAACACCTTGTTGAAAATTATAGAATTCAATTGGCTGTGGGACCAACATGCGATGATTTATGCCATATGGGACCGACTTGCGATCATTCGTTCAATGGGACAAAATAACTTGAGGTTTTCTTCAATGTTCATCAGAACAAAGAATTGAAAACAAAGTTTTCTCTTCAAACTACACATAAAATTAAAGTGATTCCAGCGATAAACTCAAAAATGATAAAAACGCAAATGTGGAGGACTTGCGAGTATTAGTATGATTAGAAACACTATCATGATTAACATATTTAAGCCAGAAAATATGTTCTAAGGAATAATCGCACTTTTGATGAAATGCCTTCCATCAGGTTTTGCACAGTAGCTTTTGTGCATATCCTGGATGCTGCCTTCCAATTTTTCTCGAATTCTTCCATACTTTGAGAAACTGATCCCTCCTTCCTAAAGATCCTCTTCACAATCGGCTAGTATCGTTCAATCGGTCGGAGATCTGAATAATATGGTGGATTAATGGATGTTATTGTCTGAAAGCCACTGTAGTACAGGCTTGGCGTAATGTACAGATGCCAAATCCAGCCCGAAGAGTGGGGGATACTGACGGTTATTATAGAGGGGCATCAATCTTTTTTTCAAGCTTCCATCTTTGTTAACTTGAACATTTATTGTACCCTTTTTTGAAGAAAATACTTGACCACAGACCACCGGTACAAATAGCTTGCCATACTAGAATAAGGTTGCCAAAATTTTTCCAGCACGTCTCCGGGCCGGACAAATCCGGGCTATTTAATCTAAAAACCTGGCAAAATCTGAGCAGTCAGCAGTCAAATTATCGACCAAAAATCTGGGCAAATTTAATCAAAATTCCAAAAAACCTTTCATGTTTATTTATACAAAACTTGTTGCGTTATTGATTTTTTAGGTACCTTTCGCTTCTTGGAGTTCCTGGCCTTGATTCTCTGAATCATCCCAATACTGATTTTGAACTCTCAAGTCAGATTACGCATTGATACCAATCGGTTACGTCCTACTGAGGCTGATTAGAACCAGGTTTTCTTCCGGATCAAGACAGATCTTTCAAGAACGACTCGTTGCCATATTTGTTGATGATCTAGTTTACGCTTGAGTGGTGTACTTCAAACCGTTGGTGATTTGGTTGTAGGAAACACCCTTTTCAGTGCACCAAATTTGCTGAATTTTCTTTCTAGTTTCATCAAGATCAATACGAACCATAGCGAAGATGAAAAAACTAACCCGAGCAAATTGATTGCACAATACTTTTTAAGAATGTCAACAAACTTTTTCTTTCATGCACACAGAAAAAAGTTCACCCATTTTTGAGTAAAGTAGTTTTAAAAGTCGCAAATGACTTTTCTTGTCTTTTTTTTATAATTATCTATCTGATGTAGATTGAACCTATTTTTTTATAGATACTAACTTAATTCTACAAAGTTTTGCGTGGTTACAAACTAAGTACCAGAATCTTTTCAGACGTCATTCCAAAAACCTTAAAACGTACACTGCAAAAAATCCACATATAAGGGGTATGTGTCGGCCTATATAGATTTTTGCAATTTGTCTCCCAGTTAAAATTTATGTGTCACACATAGGTTCAGGAAATATTTCAGGTTTATGTGCGACACATAGAAATTATAAATTCACACATATGGATGTTATATGCGCTATGAAAACGCCTAAAAATAGGCTTCAAATTATGTTTTTCTTCGAATATAGTTTCCGGTGTTTGGAATTAAGCAGGGAAATTGTGATTTTGTTTTCAATGAAAACTTTTTTTTTTATTCATTGAACTTTCTTCTATAAAATATTCAAAGCTGGTTTTCGTCACTACACTGTTGCCTTTTCCGGTGGCTCATTATACGAGATATCCAAGGTTCCTTTGCCGAATGCAGCATTCTATTTCATGGGCCATCCGCAACTACCACCAAAACTTGATGTGAATGAGAGCTAGAATAAAAAATACATACGCTGATTGGTTATCGTAAGAAACAACGTCTATAAGAAGTTTATAACGAAATTTACTAACCTTGTTTGCCTTTATTGTTTCGAGAAAAAAGGTTTTTTTTTCACCCGCACCTCGTGTTTCTTTTCCAATTTCGGCCATTTTGAAAGAGTGAATTTTTTCAAAGATGATATTCATAAAAGTTATGTGTAAGGTAATGAACATCATATTTCAATCCAATTAGAACTATTACTCAAATATAAATCACATTTGAATCATATAGTAGCAGAGTTTTATTAGCTTATGTGTGAAGGAACATATTCTATAAGTGTCGATTTTTTGCAGTGTAGATAAGCCCATTCAACATTCACCGTTTAACCATTTCAACCGCGATATGGATGCCTCCAGCTATGAACGGCCAGCATGCTTTCAACATTGATGATCGTACATCGTTCATACATAAATCATGACGATGATGACGATGCCGTTGTTGTTGTGTTACTGTGAATCATGATTATGATGATGATGACGACGACGACGACCGATGACTCCAGTCACGATCGTCATCGCTGTGTTGTTATTTTTCTTCCAATTTTGTTTTTACTCGATCTTTCTCTACATTGGAATAGAAGTGGATTGGAAAAAGAAGCATAAAAAGAAGAAACACGGCGTGGCGGCATTTTCAGAGACTGGTTTTATCGTCTTCTGGAATGTTTTTATTTATTTTCAAGCTTTGAGCTGGTATTGGTGTGGGTCTGTTCGGCCATACGGAACACGCCCCAGCTATCAGACACTGTCTTCATTCTTTGTGTTGGTGAAGCTCCAAACCCCTCAGAAACCTACCACACCGATCCAAGAAAAGATACCGAAAACATGAACGAACGAGTTTTACTTAGCCGTTTCTTTCAGTTATTTTTTTTGTTCCTTCTTCAAGCTCTCAGTATGAACCATCACCATTATTCATTCAACTCTTCGGTCGGTTGCTTTTGTAGTTTTCCTTCTTTGGTTTGCGTTTTTCAACATCCTTCCCCTGGCTCATTGTTTACTTCTTGAAAGGCATTTGCCACCAGCAAGAAGTTTCGCAAACTGTAGAGGAGAGGAACAGAAAAAAATCGAGGGATTTCTTAGAAAAGGCGCAAAACCCCTCGACTTTTTTTTTGCAGAGCGGCGTCATTTAGATATTTTCCCGCGTAAAATTTGTTGACGGGTCCGTTTTTTTTCATCGTCTATCTTATTCATCTGTCTGCCACGTTGTAGCCACTCGGGTGGAGGTTCCTTTCTCTTTTGATCCTTGGAGATCCATGTGTGTTGACTGCTGGGAAGGACTCACCCAAAAGTGGCTACACATTTAACGCCTTTCCGGTGGAATATTCCAAAATCGATAACCGGCGACAAAAATAAAAAATAAAACCAAGTGTGGAATGGGATACACTCGAGTTGTTTACCTCCTAAATAATCTAATCTTGTTTTTCTATGTCCAAAGGAAATGTGTTTTCTCGTCTGGAACGGCAAGGGTTCGGTTTCTAAGGACTTGTTTTTTTTCCAGGGGAATTGTTATGACGCTCCGCTTGTTGTGAGCAAGTCGGATTGTCTAGTTTAGTTTATTTTTTGAGCCATAAACATATTGTCTGGCCTTCGTTGAGCACATGTTCTTCATAAAAGGTGGAATGAGGTTAACATCAGTCTGACGATGACAATTTATACGGGATAAAACATGAACGTTCTTGTTCATCATGTTGAACGATTTTGGGAAATATTATGAGTCACTATTCAGAGAAAAACAGAATCAAATCGATACTAATTTTTTTTTCTTTTTACAGGTTAGTGATTCAATGTTTGAATGAAACACATTTGCTTGAAATAATGGTAGGTTAGCTAACACAAGCAACCAAAGGTTCCATAAAAGAGGTACGCAAAAGCTTACTCAGCCCCATCCTATTGATACTTTTAAGTTCTAAAACAAGTCTGAATGACCTCCAATTCAGCTGTTCCCATACACCGTTATATGGACAAAAAATTCTCTCTCTATTTCAATTTTATCCTAGGGCTAGATATCACTTTCGCTTGAATATTTACTATCTTCAGTACATGGTGCCATGATGCCATTGCGGTTCGCCGAGATTTGTTCAATATGCTGATCGATTGGCACTTTCCTATGTTATACATACAGTTGCGTTCAAAAAAAAATGAAATCGCATGAAGCTGCGCACCCACTTCCAACTTTGACAAGCTGCCATTTCTCTCTCGGTTTATATTTTTTCATGAAAATTTCACACAATCTAGATCAACTATCCAACTAACACTCCACAAAATTTGTCTCTTCAATGACGAGAAACAAAGATACAGCTTTTCCCGTAAAAAAAGGAAATTTGGAATTGCTTCACTAAATTTGCTGTATCTTTGACCATTTTCATCGAAAAATCTTGAAATTTGGCCCAAAGATGTAAAAATGTTTGATCTAATATCAGGCCAAGTTTCGTCAAAATCGATAAACGTGATCAAAAATGGTGCCGGGTTGAAGATGAGGTTCCTTATCGCCTAGCAGACTATTTCATTCTTTTTTGGACGGATGTTTGTATGGAAAACATCGTAATCTATGTATTCTTGGTTTTTTCTTCCACAAAACCAACATTTATTTCAAAGAATTTTGTAAATTGATAGGCACTTCATCCTTGCTTTGTTTAAAAATAGAAATTGTTCCAATAGAGCTGGTATTGAAACAAATGAGCGAATAGAATATTCGCTTTAATTGTGGATCAAATTTGTTTATCGGTATAATTAGCAGGTCATTTCTGAAACTCTGTTTTTCTTATTTTGAACTCTGTTGAAACATTCTTCTTTCGAAACAAAGTACGAATGAAATTTTAAGCAGTTTACAACATTCTTTGTGATAATTTTTGGTTTTCTGAAAGAAAAAAACAAGAATACATGGATTACGATGTTTTCCATACAAACATCCGTCCAAAAAAGAACGAAATAGTCTGCTGGGCGATAATGAACCTTATTTTCAATCCGGCTCCATTTTTGATTACGTTTATCGATTTTGACGAAACTTGGCCTGATATTAGATCAAACATTTTTACATCTTTGGGCCAAATTTCAAGATTTTTCGATGAATATGGTCAAAGATACAGCAAATTTAGTGAAGCAATTCCAAATTTCCTTTTTTTACGGGAAAAGCTGTATCTTTGTTTCTCGTCATTGAAGAGACTTCAAATTTTGTGGAGTGTTAGTTGGATAGTTGATCTAGATTGTGTGAAATTTTCATGAAAAAAATATAAACCGAGAGAGAAATGGCAGCTTGTCAAAGTTGGAAGTGGGTGCGCAGCTTCATGCGATTTCATTCTTTTTTGAACGCAACTGTGTATATCTCATCAGAATGCTCACTAAATTATGGAAAATGAAAATAGCCCGGTTTCGGGATCAAACTACCAGGCAGCCAGCCAGCCAGGCGCAAAGCACCTTAATGCACTTTTTGTGACTGAGTAAATCCCGTTTTCAGTACTTCTCCGCCCTTTTTGTTACTATGTCCCTTACACCTATTACATAGAATTCACTCATCGGAAATGGGCAAAATAACTCAAGCAACCAAAAGTCACATGTTTACTTAAATGAAGGCTTTGAAAGTTCTATATTGACTGAAAACGAGAATAACTACCCAATCCTCTTGAGTGAATTATATGAACTCATTGATGAACTTGAGAGTTGCAAAAGCGATTTATATGTAGGGGAGAGTGGGGTATCGTGGGCCATGGGGAAACGTGGGCCACTTTTAATATCTCAGATGTGTGTTGAGATAAAAATCTCAAACCAACTGTCATCGTCGTCGCTTCGCGTGAGCATGTATTCCTATATGTTGTTGACTGAAATACGCATCGTATGCTTCTTTTATTTATCAAGCTAAAAAAAGTTAGAAAAATTTACTTACATAATTAAAAAAAACACCCGCTAATTTCATCGATGGGGAACCTAAAGTGCATAACAAAAATATGCTCATACGCTTATGATCTTAGTTTTGTCATGATCTTTCACGTGGAAAAGGAATTTTTGATGAAACATCAATAAGTCACACAAACGCAACCAATTTGCAAATCATAGCTTGTGGGGAATCGTGGGCCACACATCTTGAGTCACCTATATTTTTTTGTTTTTATGCACATTCATAACTTAAAATACGTTTTACCTATCTGTAAACTTTTCATATGCCAAATGAAGAGTTTTAAAGAATATTTTGTCCATCCTATTTAAGAAATTTTGCCAAAACGTTCGCGAGCCAGGTTTTGGAATCTATGCGATCATACACAGCTCTCTTTTTTATTTCATCTTCTAAAATTGCTTTAAAATGACGAAATGAATTATGAAATCACAATTTTGGGTCAACTCATAAACTTTGCATGTTATTTGGTCAATTTGGATTTGGTGGCCCACGATTCCCCACCATTTTTCAAAATCCAAAAAATATTGCTCTTTTTCAAACAGTCAGAATTTGGGGAAAATAACTTATCAAAATTTAAAAAAAAAACCCGTATGATACCTTGAAAATGTAGAAATTCATACTATTTTTTATTTTCATTTTATCTTCTATAATAAAGAAGTTATGGCCTACGATTCCCCACTCTCCTATACAATCCAGTGTCAGCTTTCAATATTCAATTGAATTTATTCTGTTCATTTCCATCTGAATTCATCCGATAATGAACAGAAAGCTCAATAATCCAGAAACTTGGCGAGAAGAACGCTGACGAGGGAGCGTGAGGTGCCATTGCGAGGGACAAAACTCTTACAAAATTACAAATATGACAAAAGTATGATACAAACTTAACAATAAATTGGCAATAAAAAATTACGAAAATATGACAAATATGACAAAAATTTTACAATAAAATGAAAAAGAAAAAAATTGTCACGACGCTGACAAAAATACGACAGAAAAATATGATCATTTTTTTAAACATATGAAAAATCTGACAAAATTATGACAAAAATTTGAGAAACGTGGTAACAAAACATGGCAAAATTATGACAAAAGTATGACAAATATAACAAAAATATCACATAATTATGCAGGGTGGTCACAGAACCGGGAAAACTGGGAAAAGCCTGGAATTGAAAATCGTACCGGGAATTCAGATCCAAAACCGGGAAAAATAAACAAGGAAGTCAAAATTTATTTTTTATTTCAAGATCAGAGATTCAAACCGAAACTCGGGACTCAGAATTGTAATTTAATTTAACGAGTCAGTTTCAACAGATCAAAATAAATTTTTCGGAAGAAAATCATAAGTTTTTAAATTCAAAACTTCTCTGATTTGTCTTCAATTATCTCTAAATTGAAAAATCTCACAATTTTTACCGTAACTTAGAGTTCAAAACTGTCTCTAAAAATGAAATTAAAATTCAATGAGTCACTTAAAACTTGTTCATGTATAAAAAAATCAATAAACAAGTAAATCAAAGCTAAATTTTGAATTCAGAACTCTTTTTGCAAACTTGGAAATGTAAAGAAAAGCTTCCTTCAAAACAACAAATTTTTTTGCCATCTAAAGAACTGTTTGAGGAAAAGATTCATCAGAGGGTCTGGAACTATTGTTTTAAGCTGAGCTTTCCAAATTCACTTTTTTTTTATTCAAATAAGTTGTCTTTATTTATACTAAAATCTAAAATTTTTAAAGCTTCATTAAAAGTCATATTGACCATTTTCATAAACGTGAACCTACTGACCTTGTTTTCATGTCCTCAAGCTAGTTGCAGACATCAAGAATGAAAAAAAGAGACGAAAATATAAAGAACTGGATCTTGCTCACCCGATTACTGAAATATAAAGTACCGATTTTTTTTCCATAAGCTCCCAATGATAAAAAAAATCTTTCGGTAATGTTCAAATGTTCGTGTTTTGATAAATTTGTGAATTTGGAAAGAGAGAAATAAAATGATACACAAAACTTTTATCAATCCATTTTCCGTAATAGGAATATAGGAATTCTAAATTTTGAATCATCAAATTTTCATGCCCAAAATTATTTCATAAACTACATTTTACGTTTGAAAGCCGTTGAAATTCTTATTATTTTAATCTTTACAAATTTACCAATGAGAACAGAAGTAAAACAATGAATGACACATAATTTCATGCATCGACTCAAACCAAGCAATTGCTAAATTTATCCATTTTTATAAGTAATTCTGTCAACTCAACTATTTTTATATAAGCTATTTTGTTATTTTTTAAAAAAATTTCTCGTTCACTTGTTGAACGGTGTTTCAAATAAATGATGAGCATTTTTTCAAAACATCAGACAAACAGAAACTAGAGACTAAAATATTATTGAAAAAAAACTCACGAACCAACAAAAAAGTATAAATATGGTTAAAATTTCTATGAATAATTATGTTTTATAAAAAAAACTGATTTAAAGAGTAAGAATATCGAGAAAAATTTATATTTTCTCATACTTTCTTCGAATAAGATGCATTTAGATAAGGTTAGAGCAGGGGTGAGCAACCCGCGGCCCGCGGGCCGCATGTGGCCCGCGAGACCCTTTTGTGCGGCCCGCGAAGCCTTTTTTTCAAATTTGTATTCCTGGACTTTTTTGTATAATGGATTGTTAAGAAAATTAATAAGTCTTGATCAAATATGCACTCTGCATTTGTACCACAATCATTAAGATTGTTAGCTTTTTTCTGGCATTTTAGGCAATTGTTATTTTCTGTTCAAGGCTTAAATGCAATATTGTACATTGACATAACGTGAAATAGGAGTATACAGGATACATTTTTCCAGGTAGTAGTGAAATTATCATTACCAGCCAAAATTCGGAATCTACACATGATCAAAGAAATTTCGAAGTTAGTTAGTGAAGTCGTTTTTTTTCGTTTCAAGCAAAAATAAAGTTATATGATTAAAAATATGCTCAGCAGATAATTTTATCAAAATTATTCTATCCAATTCGGCAAAAAGGCCTGTTCTGTTGATATTCAAATACTGGCAAAAAAATTTAGACCAAAACATTGTGAAATATTTGTTATTTCTGAATACTGACGAAAATTCCGAAAGCCTGCACAGCAAAAATTATTTCCTGTAAAATTACGCAAATGTCCTGTAACAAAAAGGAGCAGGACATTTACCGTAATTTTACAGGTCGAAAAACAAATTACGTAACCTTTAATTTTTAGTGTACAACTTTTTTACAGGACATTTGCTTTAATAATAAATGAATCTTCGTGAAATTTTAAGGAAAACAATTTCAAATTACAGGATTTGTTGGTTATAGGTTGATTTATTTTAAAGGTTGCAGTTTCAGCACTGATCACTGGTCAGTGGTTTCAGTGACACGTAATAGTCAAAAAAAAATTTCTGTGTGGGTGAACGATCTTAGATTTTTTTCATAAACTTTTATTATTTGGCATCAAAATTACCGTCGAAAATTGTAAGTTCTTGATTTTAAATATAAGATATCTGAAAGGCCGATGACATAGTGAATACGATGCGATGCGGTGAATGCGATTCAATGCGGTGAACCACATTTGATGAAAATGTATGTGAATCGCTTAAACCTGACATACTCAACGCGGCGAAGGAGATGTCAATTTGTTCCGCCGCTCGAGTTCGCATAGGCTGCGTCCGTAAATTTTCCGCAAATTCGCATCGCATCGCACTCACTATGTCATCGGCCAAACTCTGTGATTCGACCCAAAATGTCTTTGAAAATTATCTGTGATGCTTTTTTTCGGAAATTTGTAGAAAATTTTATAACAAACATCGATAAATTGAGTTATTTCACATTCCATACTACCAAAGTTATAATATAGCTTTATAAATCCTATCCCAAAATTATCTAGAGAAGATTAAAAATTATAAAATTTTGAATAAAAAATCTAGTTTCAAGAATTTAGTTTTGATGATAATTGCTTAAAAATATGTGAAATTAAACATTTTTATGTGATTTCGACAACTTTTCTCAACATATCAATGCAATGATCCAATGCTGCAGTTTAATTAAAAACGGGGCTTTTACCGTTTGTAGGGGGAAATTCAGGCTTTCAGAACATGTTTTAATTGTGAAAGTCAATTTGCGATTCAACGTCCAACGCTAAGAAGACGGTGATTTCTTTGAATATGTATTTTTCACACTCTTAGTTATCACCGTGATAAGCTCCAGAAGATTTTAAAATGGAAGCACCAAGCAGTATTTTAAAAAAAGTGAGACAATTTAAAAATGACAAAGATTTAGTTATGTACCTTTCAATATCGGGTATTTAAAAAGACGTGTTTAATTTTTGTTCGTAAACACGTAAATTCGTCCAAAATTTTCTTTTTCAAATTTGTTTTTCACAAAAATTTGTAGTTATAAAAAATTTTGTAAAGCTCTACTAATAATTTAAAAAAAAGTTGCTTCAAGTGCGGCCCGCTGACAAGATTTCAAATTTCAATTGGCCCGTTGGTTCAAAAGGTTGCTCACCCCTGGGTTAGAGAATAACTATTTGAAAACAAACGGGTTTACAAAAATTTCATGCATGGTTTAATTGATTTGAATGATAAAAAAGACAGAATTTTATAGATATTTTAAAATAGTATAAAAAAGGCTGTATTTCCGAGGAAATTGAAAATTTTTTGTTCGTGTATATAGTACACTTGAAATATAGATAAAATATACAAATAGTTGAACAAACAAAGTCATATGAAATCCATCTTTTGGTTTGAACATTCTAAAATGTCAAAGAAATTACCATAAACATATAAATTTTTCAGCTGTTTTGTAATTTTGAAACCCAGGATGTTTTTTTCTACTAATAAATCATTTGTTAGGCAGAGGTGTTAGAATTTCTTATTCTAATCTTTAAACTTTGCTGAAGAAACTGTAGAAAAATTCCAAAAGGTTTACGATCTTTGAATCATATATAAAATATTTTATCTTCGAAACTTCAGAAATGTTCAAATTTGTGTGTGAAAATTCCGAAGTAGCAAAAGGTAGCCTTTTAATGAGATTGGAAAAAATCCTCTTGAGGTTTTAATCGTTTTCTTTGCTCTGCTTCAAACCTAGCGAATAGCGAGATTCACCAAATGACCTCGAAAATGTTTCACAGTGTTATGTTAACACATTGCGGACCAAATACGAGAATTCTCATTTCGTTGGTTGCTCTACTTGGAAGCATAACTCGATTTTAAAAATCCAATTATGAAACTATATTCTACAAAATTGAATACAACACTTTAGGTAACTCAAAAAAAAATTGTGGAGTTTGGTCCAGAGGTTCCTGAGATATGTACAGCACGCCAAACTTCGGCATTGTCGGCTAAGATTTCATCGCGGTTCTCAATGTCTTCCAAACAAAATAATAAAATCATTGCATTAGAATTGATTGTTTTTACTTTTTTTTCTCTTATTCGATAATACAAAGCCAAAAAATCACATTTTCCATGTTGACAAAGGAATGAATTGAGAGCGCTGAATCCAAACATGCAAACTGTTTTTTCACCGACTCTAGTTTTTCAAAATGTACTTTTGAAAAAGATTATAAATCCATCTAAAGTTTTTGGACAAAACTTTTGAACATAACTCAATTCGAATTTTTAGATCAATGATCAAGCATTTCTCTGGAACTAGAATAGCTAGGGAAAATTCTTATCTTTTATCAAATGGAGGGTTATATATACAGATTTGAAATCATTTTTTGATTTTATAAGGTAGTTGTTTTGTTTTTCATAGAAGTGTCAGTACCTTTTTTTTTTTTATCAATGGTTGATTTCACCAAGTGTTTAGGTAATACATATTATAATTTCAAAACGCAATATCCCCAAAACTAGAGGTTTATAGCATAGCTTCCGTATCTTCAGAGAATATTAAGTAAACTTTTGAGTTTCTTTGAATTTGACACCTTGTTTGCCCACTGTTCAACTAAGTTTTTGCATTAATTCGTAAAATTAGTTTTTAGTTTAGATTGATTCTGCAGAAACCTTTAAAATTTGTCTTCCTGAGATCCTCACTAAAAAATATGTGTATGAGTATGTTGAACAAATAACTGTATTTTTTAACAGGTTCGTCTCTAAGCTCATTTTGGTAGTTTTACTAGTTGGGCCCAAAGAAATTCTCGGAGCGAGAAAGAAAAGAGAGAGAACTCCAAGATTTACAACGTGTGGCTAAACTGAGCGGCTAACTTGAGTAAATAAGAGAGCGTCACACGTTTTTAATGTGACGGGGCCTTCCAGGAAATACACCCGTCACCCGAATATGGGTCTCTTGGCGACGAACGTGTTAAATTATTTCATATCCACAATTTTTTGCATTATAAATCTTTAAATTACTTAATTTGATAATATCTTAAACTTTGATATGCTGTTAAATAATCCACAGAACTGCATATTGTAGACCATGGAACTTGTTACCCATATTTTATTGAGGTTATTGAGGTTAGAATTCATAATTGAGATCTTGGTTTCCAAATTCTGCAATAAGAATTTCAAATAATTCAAAAACAATGTTTGATTGATGGTTTTAAAAAGACTCCTACAACAACTTATTTAAAAAAAATATTTTTTTAATATATTGGCTTTGTTTAACGACATTCGAAACCCACTAGCTGACCCGATAAACTTCTTTTTACCTGTTTATCAGTTTTCATGAAAACCGTCTTCAAGTTGTTCGAGTTGTGTCCCATTTCTATTGATTGCGTATGGGAGCCCTTCTTTTACAAAAAGTGAGATTCTCGAAATTATTATAAAACCATCTCTGGTCCAAAAATCCCTCGGATACCAAATTTCACTTCATTCCGATCGTCCGTTTATACGTGATGGTGTTACACAGAAAACGCCTCCATTTTTATATATAAGATTTGGTATAGTTAAAAGGCCAGTTTATATGTGTAAAATAATAAAAAATTATAGAATATCACTTTTGAAAAGTTTTTGTTTCCTACCATGACCATAATGACGACTGATTGGTTTTAAAGCCCTGTTTTATACACAATTTTGATTTTTTTTAGAGGATTTAGAATCGAGTTCCTCTAAATACTTAATTGAGTGTGATAAAGCAGCAATTTTTTTTTGAAAGTTTTTATATATTGTGACTAAATAAGACAATCAAAGCCTTAAACTAACCATGAATTTATGACCGGGAAAACCGAAAAAAACCGGGAATTTCAAAATGAAATAGTTGTGGCCACCCTGTATGATAAAATATTGGCAATGAAATGACCAAATTTGACAATAAAATGGCAAAACATGCCAAAGTTATGGCATAAAATTGACAATAAAATAAAACATGACAAAAATCTGATAAATATGACAAAATTATGATGGAAATTTGGAAAAAAAATCATAAAAATCCGATTATGTAGAAATATGATAAAATGAAAAAAAATATAACAAATGTGGTATCTTTCCAATTGTTGTCATACTGTCTTTTTTGTCATACTTATGCCATACTTTTGTGGTTTTTGTCATATTTTATAATATTTGTCATATTTGTCTGATTTTTGTTTTTGTTTGTTTTTGTTAGAGAAATTTTATTTTTTTATATTTATGACATTTTTTTTCAAATGTCAAATCTGTCAGATTTTTGTCAAATTTATCAGATTTTTGACATACTATTGTAATAATTTTGTCATGTTTTCACCACATTTATCAAATTTCTGTTTTTTTTACACATTTGTCATATGAATGACATAGTTTTGTCAGATTTTTGTCATTTTATTGTCAAATTTTTGACATATAATTACCACATTTGTCATATTTTTGTCATAAATTTGTCTTATTGGTCAGATTGTTATCATATTTTTACCACATTTATGTTATTTTGTGTTATTATCAATTGCCATAAATTCAATCCCCAAAACATTTATAACGATCCCATATCATTCCGTTCCCCTCTGAATAATCGTATAGCTTCTCTTTGTGAGAGATCAGCAGGGGCAGCTTTTTCGATTTGTTTTGCAGCAGAAAAATATTTCACTTGTAGAAGAATACAAATTTAACACAATTTAGTAGTTTCAATAAAAGTTTTTAACAGCAACATTACATTTTTTTCGGCTCATATCTTACGATCTAAGACGTAATGATGAATGATCGTGAAACGGCGAATTAATCCATTTTTGCGCTGAGTTACAAAATACATATTCTGGAATTTTTCAATTCCTTAAGGCTTTTTTTTTTTTAAAGACATACAGCGTCTTAGCCGATTTAGGCTTTAAACGTAAGGCTTAAAACGTAAGTATTATCAATAATCGTATAAAAATCGTATCATAAACAATTATTGACAATACGTTTTTCGCTAATATCTGTCTTAAATATTTTCTCCGCAACATTGTTGTTGTTTATGAAAACCCAAACTAAAACCATCTTTCGCGAAATTCCAAACCCGAACCTCCCGCGTTGAACTTAACATGCGGCAAGGAACCAGCAATAAAAAAAATCGCCAAACTAACTGCGCAAATTCCGCAAGATCTGTGGCATTAAATGGAACGCCATTCGCCGCCATCACGATCTTCGGAAGAGAAAGATGATGATCGTGGCTCCGAAATGTAAACATTGCGAAGAAAGATCCACCACGAAAAACGCGCGGGGGGATGATGAACCACCTCACCTCATTTGATAGAGAAGCGAGAGATAGAGAGATCAGGAAAGTAACACAAAGTGAACGGTATCCATCTTCATGAGAATTGATGATTCAAACGGTTTATTGACCGAAATGATGAATAACAACCGAGTCGCGGAGGGAAAAAATAAGACGTTTGCTGGTTTTTCGGCGTCTCGTAGGGTTGCATGCTGGGTAAAAGTTTATCTTGGTTTTGTCTCAATTTTTAAGAACAAATATTCTTTAAACAGTTTTTTAATTGAGTTTTGAAGTTTTTGTACTCATTTTATAAGTTGTAGTGAGTAATTTTTACACACTTTTCTAATTGTTTTTCAAAATTTAAGACATGATTTGCTCGATTTTCTCCACCCGGAATCCACCGTGGCCGGATCGTGGTTTATCGTTGTCGGCGTTGTCTACGTAGGCGAGAAATGTCGGGCCCCGCTTTTTACCGGTTTCGGAATCGTGAATCTCTCCCGTTCATCAGTCACTTTTTACGCGCCACATGCCACCAGCGAAGAAAGTCATCAACAACAACCGCCAATCTGCTAGCGAGCGGGGTTTTCACCTTAGCGCGATCTACTTTGTTGCTTCAGATGCCTACCCACGTTCACACAACTAAATACGACACGATTACCTATTGGGGGAAGATGAGAGCATGAAAAAACAAAAAGTCGATTGGAAAGGGGGCAGAAACAACAACGAACAGAAAAATAAAAAAATTAAGAAACCGACACGTCGTCGTCGTGGTTAACCAAAAGCGGGAAGAAACGACAAAGGCTGACTGAAACGGAATTCCGTTAGAGAAAGGCACGTCTGTGGCTTGGAAACTGCGCACTTATTTGTTTACGTTTTGGGGAGAGAAACATTCCTAGATCCAAAAAAAAAAACGGGCAACAGGAACGCGTGTAATGGAATTCCAGCTCTCAGCCGAATGACGTCACGTACCCACATTCAAATTCGCAGTTTTATGACAGCTCTTCGAAACCTTTGCTGGTTTTGGTTACAAATTTATTCCTATAACACTTTTTTTTTAAATGCATACATAAAGAAAAGTACGAGTAAAAGTTTTACTAAAAGTTTCTCACTATTCGATTTTAAGTTCTTTTATGTTAAATGTTATTCATTTAAAACCATTACTTTCGAAATTAAATCCTAAATAAAAGTGTTCTGCTTTTTAAAACTTAAAAAAAAAATGAGGGATCTTGAACGCTATATTTAAAAAAAACTTGTTAGGGGTTCAAATCAGATTTAATTTCAACTATTGTAAATTCTATACATTCAGATTTCAGTTTAAAGCTTTATTTTTCAGATCTCATTCTATAAAAGGGGTTTTCACCTGTTTTTGTGTTTTGTTTTGGGCAATTTTGAATTTTGATTCCGAATCTGAATTCTGCATTTTGAACCTGAAAAAAAAAATTTGAATTCCTAATTTGAAATCGATTTCGGAATCTAAATTCCAAACAAAAATTTTCAATAATTATGAACAGAACAGACAGAATCCTCAACCAGAGTCTTTCTTTTGTTTGGAATTTGAACCTTTGTGAAAGTTGATCTGAATGAAAATTCTGAATGATGAATTCCTGATATTTTAAGTCTAGATCACCATTATGAAACTTTTTTAAGTTTCAATTCTGCATAAGAATTAGAAGAAAAATTCTAAATGAACTCGCCCTCTCAACCCTTGAAGATTTTTTCCAAGTAAAATTTTCAGTTTAAGAAACGAATTTACCGTAGTTGTACTGCCGTTCTAAGCAAGATTGTCCCATGTGGAAAAACGAGCAAACGAGAAAAACGCGATTGAAATATCAGCTATATTTCCAATTTTTCTCTCAAACTAAAAATTCACCGACAGTTTTTTCATAGTGAACAGTTCAAGTTAATCATTTTACAATGTTTTCTGCCAAAAAAATTACATTTCTTTAAAAAAAAACAGCAAATTAGAGCCACAAATGCTCCGTGTGACACTTTTGCGTAGAATCAGAATGCATGCCGATGCTAGTTCTACGAAAAACTGTCAGACGGTTACAATTTTTCTATCATTTTAAAAGCTTGCGTAGTCTATTTTTTTCCCAAGAACTCATGCTGAACCGTAATTTGAGAAATACGTCCCTATTTGTTTATAAAAATGTATAGTAGAGTATGGATCTTGTTGGCATTCACCCGATCTGGCTGAATGTAAACAACACACGCAGTTTAAAGTAAACGCCAATAGGTTTTTAGATATAAAAAGAAAGCCGATTTATAAAATAAAGTCATTCCAGTTTTGACATTCAAACAGTGCGTTTCTCTCCTTTCCACTCCGAGAGTGCTCCCTGCCTAACAGGTTATGGGCCCAGCACTAGTGGAAAGGAGGAGAAGAGTGGAATCGGTGGTGGTATCCAGCCAGGAGGAAACCAATGGAAGGGCAAGCCAGCGCCGGGAATCCAGAGGAACGTCGTCGAGCCAGAACCGTGTAAGGTTGTTGGACCAGGAGCCTGGTAGGTCGTCGGACCGGGAAGCCAGCTGGAGGTCAACAAGCCAAGAGACACGGGAGGGAGGTCGTCAGACAGGTGCTTTGGAAGGTCGTTTGGCAGGAGCCATCGGAAGCGGACCGGAATCACTTGTGGGTAATCGTGCCGGAAGCCATGGCAGGTTGGCGGGCCGGAATCGTGGAAGGTCGTCATGTTGGAAGCCAGGTGGTGATCGTAGGATCTGGAACCTCTGGAGGACTTACGAGCCGGGAAACACGGGAGGTCGTCAAGCCGGTGCCATGGAAGGGCATCGGACCGGAACGCCGAATGGGGGTCATTGGGCTGGAGCCACTAGGTGGCGTCAGCACTCAGGAGGAGCGTCGAGGCGGAGAGTTTCGATTCGCTGCGAAGGGCCGTGCGAGCCGTGAGAAACAGCATCGGTAGCAAGAAGGGTGTCGGGCCAGACGGAAGTCAGTCTTCGAGTGATCCGCAGGAAGGTTATCATCGAGTGGGCCGAAGAATGGTCAGCGAGCAACACTAGAGGAGGGTCGTTGAGTTGAAGGCGATGGTCGTGGTCCGGCGCAGTGCTTTGCTGAGCGGTGAACAGCGTGTGTTGAGGAGGAGTGTTGGCATTCACCCGATCTGGCTGAATGTAAACAACACACGCAGTTTAAAGTAAACGCCAATAGGTTTTTAGATATAAAAAGAAAGCCGATTTATAAAATAAAGTCATTCCAGTTTCAACCCTCAAAGAGTAAAGTCTCTCCTTTCCACTGCCGAAAGTGCTGCACAACAGATCTTGTAAGTAGTGCCTACCGAAAACTGTTTAGTGAAAATTTATCTGAATAAAACACTCAAGGCTTCTCGCTCCTCCTCTGCCCTCTATTTTAGTGTTCTTTTCAGTGCATAACATTAAATTCAACAGTTTGAACTCATCTTAAGACAATTTTTTGATAAAGTTAGCATTTTTCATAGAATTTTCTCTAGTGTGACATTCTTGCGTAGAACTATCAACATAGAGACAACCACCTTGATGAAAATTTCGTATAAGTTCAGAACAAAGTATACTTGTTTGTGTTTTTATCCGAAAGTTAACACTAAAAGAGACCGTTTCCAGCAAAAAAGTGTAAATGACCCAAAAGTCACATGGGACATTCTTGCTTAGGACGGCAGTGTAGTAACGGGAAATTACTTGATACAAAATAAACATCACCCGTTAACAAACATGTCAGAAAATTGGCTCTCCTCCGGCGGTATTTATTCCTTTTACCACTATAGGCCTAAGACATTCCATTCTACGACACTACATGACGTTCACAAATCGAAAAATATTCATCCCACTTTTGACACAAAAAATCCTACCTCATCTTTGAAATTGTTTTTTTAATAAGAAGTGTATTTTGACAAGTTCATGGCAATTTTATTGCTCATATTAAATATTCTTAAAGGAACCAATTTCAGCCTCAATTTTGTTTTGTGTTTCTTGTTCTTCGAAATGCTCGAAATTCCTCATTCAAGAAAGTTTAGATAAATTACATAAGGCCACATAATTCACATTTTTCTGAGTTGCAAAGAATTTAAGAGCTAATTTTGCTGATTTAAAAATAGGTAAAAACTGATCAAGAAAATTCGGCACTTTTCTGATATTACTTTAAAATATTAAAAAAAAATTCAAATAAAGGTTTTTATAATCTTTCCTTAAGACCGCAGGTAATTTTGACTTCTGCGAGAAAAAAGTTTAGAAATTTTCTTTTCTCAATTCTTCAAAATAATAGATTTGTAACTAATTTTCAAAGAATTTTAAATAATTTTTTCAGCAAAAATCAAATCGTTTTGCAGATTTCAACCAATGTC
>NC_073692.1:348129516-348154516 GCF_029784155.1 Uranotaenia lowii | reverse complement strand
GATCACCTCTAGTGTCGTACGTAAAAAATTGGTGTTTTTTATTATTCAAATAATTTAAAATTTTTTGAAAATCATTAAAAGATTCCGCCAATATACGAGCAGTTCCCCTTCGACCGATCTGAAAAGAAATCTTCACATCCTTGACGGAAGTGACGATTTCTTTTCGAAAGGCATTGAAGTCAGGAATCGTGACCGTTATTGGTGGAATCTTTTCGTTTTTAAGAGTATAAGAAGAAGAAGAAGGTTTCTTAGTACTCTTATCAGAATTAAATATGAATATTTCCTCATCACCGATGTTATGAAGGACATCGAATGAATTGGAAATTTCAACTTTTTTGGCAGATGGCCCTGGATTAGGTTCAGCAATCCGTTTTCTTCCGGCCCTTGAGCCGACCGAAGACTTCCCCATGCTGGAAAGAAAAGAGAAAATATGAATAAAAGAAAATGAAAATAATTTTAGCACTGAAAAGTGCTGATTGAAATACAGGTAAGGAAAAAATAAATAATGTAAAATGTTCCTGCAGGTACACAGCAACGATACGATGCTCCGGCGTACGTGTTGACGGCTCAACGGTACAGATGGAAGTGATATAAAGTTTGCTTTGGCTACGACTTGTTCAACATGTTTTGAGAAACTGAGTTCTTCATCCAACTCGACTCCCAGATCTTTCACGGAGGATTTTCTAGCTATGGTACAGCTGTTCTCGAAACAATATTCGTGCACAATATTACTCACTTTCCGGGAAAAGGTTATCACATTACACTTTGAGGCATTGATTTTCAATCCGAAACTACTGCAACACTCTGAAAATCTATGGAGCGCATTTTGTAGGGTCAAACAATCCTTTGGGTGTCGCACAGGATGGAACAGTTTTAAATCACCTGCGTATTAACACAAACACGTCATGCAGCAATCCGGGAAACTCGTTCATAACAGTGACGAAAAGAAAGGGTCCCAAGTGACTCCCTTGTGGTACGCCGCTGTTGACCGCGAATACCCTGGATCTCGCATTCCCCTTTTTTTCACAAATTGGACTCTTTTTTCAGGTACGAACGAATCCACTGGAGACAAATTCCGGTGATCCCATTTTTACAGAGCACTGACAGGAGAGCATTTATGTTAATCACGTCAAAAGCCTTTGACGGCATCGGGAGAACTAAGTTGGCCTTGCTCGAGTGCGTTTGTGTTTTTTGTCACGGTCGCGTTTTGCTTCGTTATTCTTCGAAATTTATTTTTCCACGCGTTATTTTGGAGCTGCAAAATTAAAATTCTTTAAATTGAATAATATAAAGTGAACGTGATTTTATTTTAGTTAAAAATTTGTTGTTTAACTGTAAAATAACCAGGTATTGCAGTGAAAAGTGTAATTTTACCAGTTGTTGTGTGAAAATGTGAACTGTAAGTGGGATTGAAAAAGGGCCTCTGATCGCGAATAAATTTGATTTACTAATTTCTAATAATAAGTAGGTATTTCAATTTATATGGAGATAATAAGCTAAAAAAAGTGATCAACACGAGTGAGAAAGGTTGAAGTGTCGATGTATTAAAATCAGTATGTCGGTCAAGTATTTTTTGAAAAAAAAAACTCATGCGGAAACTATATTTGGCAAATTGAGTTTGTTGGCATATGAGGAGGAATTAATAGAACCGTACACTAAGTTTAACGTTTGAGCCCTGATGCTTAGCCTAAATTCCACAGGCCTAAGGCCACAGGTTAACGGTGAATATTCGTGAAAACGTCTGTGAAAAGGGCGCTTCTCTGCAATGGTGATGGAACCTTCGCAAAATTGCAATGATTGCTACGATTTCCAGCAAATTCCTTAAAGAAGAACAACAGAAGTTCCGGTGTTCATGGCTCGGATAAATCATGCAGCTAAGTCCTTGTTTTGAATTATTTTTGTTTTTATAAATCTTGACTGATTGCATAATGTAGATTACATAACATAGATATGTAGTATTTTATAAAATTATATTTTATTTTTTGATTTATGCTAACCATTCATATATGTTAACTATTTAATCGACAGGGTGAATGGTTGAAAACGTGTAAGTCGGTCATAATGAATTGAAATATTAAATTTTCACCACAAAATCTTTCTAAAAGTAAATTTTGAAAGGTTTTGTGGCTGTTATTACTAATTAGGATTCTTTTTCTTTAAATTTTATTTTCAAGAGCGAGTAACGGCGCTATAACCAAGGTCTTTGACCAGAAATGATGGCGCATAGAAATTCAAAACTTGCAGAAAATTTAGAAGTGAATTTGAACCATAAAACATTTCATTCAAATTCAATCAATCCATTTGCTATAGTTTTGAACTTTTATGCTGAAATACCTCATTCCCAGCCACAGAAGAAGGAAATTCCAAGGACCATCGTCAAGGAGTACTATAAATTTTAGCATATGTGCTCCCAACGCATTGTATATTCATAATCACAGGAACGTATGGTACTGTTGTCCACGTTTCTTCCTCCCTGTGTTCCAGTTGTCTCTGCGTCTAATACTGCACAGTGGGCCCGGCCGAGTAAAGATGGGTAGTAAATGTACTTTGTACTACTCACCGGGATGCTGACAAGTTCTGGCTGTGTATGTATCATAAGCATAAGCATAAGCATAAGCATAAGCATAAGCATAAGCATAAGCAAGCAAAAGCCTTTGACGGCATCGACTTGAAAACCCTGCATCATCCATTGTGAAGTTCGGAGACGAGTTCTGCCAAGTTCGTAACCGTTGATCGCTTTTTCAAAAAGCCTTGCTGAAAGTCCGACATTTTCCCTTCTAACCAGGGATACATTTGGTCATAAATCATACTCTCGAACAGTTTGGGTATGGTGAACAGAATTGCCCACGATAATTTTCAGCAGGCAGTTTTGAACCATTTTTATGGATTGGCACAATGTGGGAGATTTTCCAAAATTTCGGAAACTGACCTCTACGAATTGAAGTTGAAAAGATAAGATTAATAACGGCTCCACCAAGGCGTTAACGCATTTTTAAAGAAACGAATTTGGAATTCCATCAGGTCCACTACCTTTGGATTCGTCAAGCAGTAAAATTTTTCGTTGAACATCCGTGATCGATATTCTCAGCTCAGGACTTCTGTCGCGGTTTGGAATTCTAGCTCTGGAACTGTATCATTTACGCTGTAAATGCGGTGGAAATATTCGGCAAATAATTACGAAGCCTCATCGAGAGCTTTGGCGTCTTTGTTGTTATAAGATATATTATTCGGGACTAACTTTGTCTTACGTTTTGAGTTGACATACTTCCAAAAACGTTTCGGTTCTGATTGAATACCTCTTTGAAGTTCATTCAAATAGGTGATACGTTGGGCTCTATGCAAAGTATTGAAAGCATTGGCTGCATTTCGGTAAGCAGTTTTATCCAGCTGAGTTTTACTTTTGCGATACTTTTACGGTAATATTTTACGAACTACGTTTTAATTAGGTTCACTCAAAATTGTTCAGAAATATTATAAAACATATCCTTTGCTCTTTAAACAAGCTACAGTAAAACCCCGATTTTGTCACGCACCGATTATGTCTGCTCCCGATTTTGTTTACCCCCGATTTTGTCACCTTTTTGGACCCGATTTTGTCACTATTTTTTATTTAATGTAAAAATACTCAGATTGGAACCTTATTCATTTGGGATGATTATAAATTGATATCGTGTCAATTAACAACATTTTGAAATGACATGATAACATCGATAGCGACTTAAGTTTGAATGACACAGAGAAAAGAGGTCCGATTTCATACAAATGTTTTTTATTCATATTTGAACAGTAATAAAGTTGGTAAATACAATCAAAATAATAAATATAACGGTACAAAAATCATTAATATGATCAATAAGCTTGTTTTAGGACCCTTGGAGTCAAAAGGTTATAAGTTCGTAATAGCTCATTTTGAGAAAACACGTTTAAGTGGTTGTGCTATTCAAATTTCCATATATTTTTCGAAAATTTGTATTTTCCTTTCGAACGCAACAGTAGGAACGTGAATGTTATAAAATGATGTATTCCAACAGGTTGAGGTGGAATGAAGAAATATGTTTTTAATAAAAGATCGAGCATATGGTTCAACGTTCAAGACAATGAACGAGAATTTGTTTCCTAATTTTAAATAGAGTATTCAAGTTCCCTTTTTACCTTTGCTCTCGCTTTTTTAATGGATGCAAGCTTAGTTTGTCTTACTAATTTTTAGGTTAAACCCAACTGTAAATAAAACTCTAAAAATCTGTAAAAATCACCGAACAAAGTTTGAAAAATGAAAAATTGATTGGCATTATAAACTTTAAAACCGACCATTTATCTCTTATAACTCTTTGGCTAGGGCCTCAATTGAGCTAACTTTAAAGCAAATTTTCCTAATACGCCACAAGAAGATGATGACATTTATCGAAAAATCAAAAACATCAGCCCAATCAACTATGTTGTCTAATATCCGTATAGCTTCATTCGAAATAAACAAAAGGAATGCTCCCCCAGTTGTCAGTTTTGTTTTTTTTTTATTGGAAATTGTTTAGAACAAAACATTTTTTAAACTTTTTTTAATACCTTGTGTTTATTTTTAAAGGTCATTGGAATTTTAATTCATTCTTCTTGATAACACCGGTCCAAACAGAGTGTTTTAAGAAACATAGCAACAAAATATTATGATATTTCGATGAAAAAGAGACTTATCCTTTTGATTTTCAACTAATAGCACAGAAAAAACACCCTACACTGTTTTAAATGACACAGTAATGATGTTTTAGATTAATTTGAATATAATTATTGAAAAAAGAGGCTTTTTAAAAACTACCCGATTTTGTCACTGTCCCCAATTTGTCACCCTAAAATGCATCATGGGGGTGACAAATTCGGGGATTTACTGTATTTGTTTTCCTTGAAATTCTTGTATTTTTTTCGGATATCTAGGTAGTGTTGTGAATAATTTATTAGATTTCGGAATTCAGGCAATAACATTTCATCCTCGTCGCCAAATTTTAAGTTTCTTCAAACCTTCAGCTTCGGTGATCAAACGAATCTTTAGTTGACATAAGACCAACTGTATAAAAACATATGTCTACCTAGATACTACAATTTTCAATAAAAGAATCGTCAAAATGGTTTTAATCACAATAGATAAAATAAAAAAAAGAATAAAAATTTGACGCCATTTGACACATTTTGGCAACTTTAGATTTTCAAAATACGAACCCAGAATTATTGACGAATTTTCAAAGGTAGCTATTTTTCGAACTTTTTGTCAATTTGAAATTTCTCACAGACAACTTCATACCGGTTCTAGTGAAGTAATTATATAATACAACTTTACAGACCACTTTTTAAAAATTATCTACTGTGGCTAGAAAAATTTTGACCATTTTTGGATTGAAAAGTACGATTTTTTCATCATTTTTTACATTTACATTTACGAAAAAATGTTAGACCGAATGGTAGTCGGTGTTGGGCTGAATGATCGTTAAGACGAATGGGTATAACAAAAAAACATTTTTTGCTGAAAAAATACTGAAAAAATATCGTGGTTTAAATTTTATTCAGCAATCTGGCTGAACGAAGGCCACCAAAATTCACTAAGAAGCGTGTCTTCAGCCCTTGAAAAAATAAGGATCAATGTCTGTTCAATGTAACAATGAATAAACTGAACTTTAGTTCAGCATTTAAGAACGTCTTAGTGCAGTCAATGGGAGAAATTTTTATATTACTTTTTCAGCCTTTGTTCAATCATTCCGCCATTGAAATTTGATAGACTGAACTGTGGCATTAGACTGAGTCGATTTGGGGTCATTTTTGAATTTCCCAGACCCTGAGCTCCGTTTTGGTTCAAAACTCATCCATGATTTTTTGCAGAATTTTTAAGTAACGTTTACATGAGTAAGTTTGAACTTTTATGTATGTATGGGAAAATTAAACATTTTGTACTGAAAAATCTACATAATTTTTGTTTCTTCTGTGGAACCAAGTCTGCTTAAAGTTTTTGTGCCAATTTATAAATTCTCTAAAGGAAATTTTCCGTTGAACAACTTTGTAGAAGACTGTAACTTTATATATAATTAGCTGACTCGGTAAACTTCGTTTTACCTTCTAAAGTATAAATCGTAATAAATGTTTAATTTCATCTACACGTCCTTAACTGCACCGTGCTCGCGAATAGATTTTTATGGAAATCGTAACAAATAAAGTTGAGTTTGTATTGGGACCCCCCTTCCATAAAAAGTAAGATTCTTGAAACTATTATACAAACCATCTCTGACCCAAAAAACCCTCGGATACCAAATTTCACTTCATTCCGACTGACAATTCACACGTGATGTTGTTACAAAGAAAACGCCTCTATTTTTATATATAAGATGAGGAGATTATTTTGTATGGGGACCCCCCTTTCATAAAAAGTGAGATTCTTGAAACTATTATACAAACCATCTCTGACCCAAAAAACCCTCGGATACCAAATTTCACTTCATTCCGACCGACCATTCACACGTGATGTTGTTACAAAGAAAACGCCTCCATTTTTATATATAAGATTAGGGAACAAAGTTATTGGCTTTTTAACTGGTATGTCTTTTGGCATTGATAAACAATAAATTAAATTGACATCACTGATGGGTGCCTAGCGAAGTATTGCATAAAAAGAAGTCATGCAATACCTAACTACGCACTCAGCAGTGTTGTCAATTTTATTCCTTGTTTTTCAATGTCGGAAGACATACCCCTGTTAAATAGCTCATAACTTTTTTGTCTTATGAGATACGAAGTGACGGTCTTGAATAAAGTTGTTCAGCGGAAAATGTACTTAAGAAAATTTGACACAAAAACCCATAAGCAGGCTCGGTTCCACAGAAGAAACCGAAATGGTGTTGATTTTTCAGTACTTAATATTTGTTTTCCCATAAAAACCTTAAACGTTACTTAAAAATTCTGCCAAAAATCATGGATGAATTTTGAATCAAAACGAAGCTTTTAAGACCCCAGGGTTTAAGAAATAAAAAATTGAACCCAAAATCAACTCAGTCTAATGGGTCATACTGACAATTATTTCAATAAAAGCAAAAATACTGAACTAACAATATTCGTAAAGAAAAAAAAATACATTCTTTCAACTATTCAACTGAAGGTAGTTTTATAGTCTTCAATGTAAACTGTGATTGAGTTCTACGAATTCGAGTTAAAATTTAAAAGAATAAAAATTCAAATTCTTCTTCATTTATAAATTTAGTGAGAGTTTTTAAATCGTTTTCGCTTATTTCTGATCCTAATTCAGAATCTAATTATGATCTTATTACTAGATCAGGATCTGAACCAGGATCAAAAGATGGATGCCAATCAGGATCATGATCTAGATCAGGATTAGGAAAACAATCAAGATATGTTTCTGAATCTAACCCTGAAACCTATCTGAGCCTGATACTGATACTTTTCATATTTGAAATTGTTTAAGTACTTTAGTGAAGTAACTTATTAAGAACTGTTAAACCTCTATCGAATTTACTAATCGATTTCAATAAATACTACAAAAAAGACAGACTATAGTTATTCTATATACAAGACGTTTTGTTTTCAATAATTTGATCTACGAAATTTGATCAAATACAAAATTTCATTTCATTCGTTTCAGATTAAATGAAGTTTAGATATTTCATCATTTGATTTCAGAATTAAATTTATATTTAGAAATAAAATTTTTGGACCACAATTCATAATAAGAAACAAATTTTAGAATAGATAAAAACATCACGATATTTTCGAATAAAAAATAAAACAGAATGAACAAAAGTGGCGTGTTAAAAACAGTTTTAAGTTCATAGCAATTAAAATAAAAACTTATGACAAATATTTGTTTCTCTAGCGTATAGTTTCCAAATGAGAATTATTAAAATTTCATTGTGACTACCTTGCACCGATATGAAGAAGCTCAGGAAAAATAGATAATTGAAAAGTTTCTTCAAATTTCCTTTTTCAACAACAAATATATTATTTTAATTTATAAAATGACATCTATAACGAGAGATTCCTTAATAAGCTTATAAGTCTTTTTTTTAACTTCCTGGTATATAAAATAAGAAAATCACCTTTTATCAAGTTATAGATTATAAATTCGGGGATTGAAGTTGTATCAAAGAATATCGGAAAAAGTTTAAATAGAAAATGAGGCAAAAATGTTAAAATTTCTCTTCTAATTTTGACATTTTGACAAATTGTAGGAAAAAGGGCAGTGTGCCGCATTCTTTTTCCCGCTCCCTTCATTCTTTCAAAATGGACGGTTATTGCTCGATTTTGGAAAATTTGTAAGATTTCACGGCTGGTGTCATTGTTTGCGGTCACGGATTTTGCAAATATTGTGGATAAATCCGAAAACCGAACCGAACGAGGCTTTTCTCATCTTTTTCTTTTAAAATCCAGGTGAGCCAGGATAAAACCAGACATTCTGTAATGCTTTTTATAACGCCAATCCCTAAAAAGCGTATTTGCGCGGATGTATTTTCGCAGTTTCATGGAAAAGTTTCATCGTAATTTTCCAAATCATCACTTTATGTAGATCTTCGGATTTTTTTTTTCTGGTTTTGTTCAGATTGAATTACAGGTAATACCAAACTGCTTATTGCATAGCAAATCATTTGAAATCGATGCTGTAGCAGTTCATTCTTTCGCTCTAATCTCCGACATTCAAGGAACGGCCAAATTGGATTTTGGGTGACCCCAAACCACCTTCAACATAAAGTACTAATTTAAGAAATTTTTCTACACTATATGATGTAGGAATAATTTTATACAATTTTAAAGATCAATGAAATGTGCATTAAGTAGCAAAATTCTTATATAGCAAATTTTATAAAATGTATTTTTTCTGGAAATGGTTGAAACTTCTTCTGTTTACATTTTGCTAAACAAATTTCCAGAATCCAGTCAATTTTTGAGAAATTCAAAAGCAACATCCGCCAAAAAACTAAACCATCTGCCGGCCAGAGAGCTACAACTGCAATAACACATCTTGCGATGTGCTTACAGCAAAACAACTGGTGCGGATATGCCTGACGTCGCTAATCTAAGTAAACCGAGATCGTTTAAGTTCTCGCAGTGAAGTGTGATTTACGCAAGATGCCGGCCAGTCGTTTGCATTCGAACGGAATTTACTGGCAAATTGTAGATGTACCAAGACGGGGCGCGCGATTGTCGATATATTTGCATCGAATGCTAGCAATGTGCAAATATGTTTTCCATATCCAGATTAGTAAACAGCTCTGCCTTGAGCCCGATATCGGATGCAACTATAGGTGTAATCACTGAACCGGGTGGTGGAAGATTAGCGAGAAATTTTCATTCAAGGTTCCAACTAAATCAATCCGATTCGATGTAAATCATAACAAATGATTTAAGAGAGTTTTTCTTTTTGGAATGTTGAAGTATAAATATAATAATGAAACAGTTTATATAATTTTTGAAACGATTTTTATTAATTTTACATTTGTACGTTAAAATATGGATAGTTTTCTTTCCTAAAAGTTTATGCGCAAGAAATCATATTTGTTTACCTACCAGATTTCAAAGTGATGATTCTTTATTGGTTCGAAATTGGGGCCACATTGTGTAAGCCTGAGTCATTTCCCGCCCGTTGTTTATGCATCTATTTGCTTTTGCTAATTGATACAAACCATAAAAACCTCATCGGAAAGCTGTTTTCCAACAGCATGATTCGTTTGCCGATGCTGATTTGTTGCCTTTTTCTTTCTAAACAAAAAATGAAATATCTATGCAAATTAAATTCGTTTAGCTAGCACCGGTTTCCGTTTTCTTTCATAAAAAAGAAATGCTCAGCAGTAGTTTGCACCTTTCCAACTGCTTGCAACAATAAATTAACATGTCGAAAATAGAAAATTAAAAAAAATGCAGTCTCATCACCTCGGTTTGAAAAATGAATCGAGTGTTGTGGAGAATGTGGAAAAATCCCACACAAAACAAACGGGAGTGCTTCCAACGATAAATAACACCTCAGATCGAGACAAGGGGGTCGCAAACAAGAACTTTATTTGCACGGTATCTGTCGTGACAGTGCGGAATAACAGACATTTTCAAAGTTCACGCCCACGCCACGGTGGAATGACAACCACCTGACAATTGGCACTGTCATTGTGACTGTTCCAGGGGATCGATACTGTATGGAAGCATGTGAAACATTCATTTACGTATTTATTTTCAAGTAATACAAAGTTATTACAATAAACTAGTTTCTAGTTCATTAGTAGAACAACATGATCTGTTTAAAAAGTTTGAAAAGCTGTGTATAACGACTGACAGATTTACCTAGAATTATAGAGGTTGAATAAATTAAAATCTTTTATATGACGAAAATATAAAAGGCTTTTTTGTGGTGTTAGAAATATAATAGTTATCATTTTCACTTGAATTTTTGAATTACTTTTTTTTTAACTAAAGCATTGTATCTCTGAAATCAGAAAATCTAGACAAAATCTTGATCATTCATGAAATAAAGGATAATAAAAAGATTTAAACTCAGTTTTCATTTTTTTTATGGCGGTTTACTGTTTAATTCAGCTGCAATTGAGTAAATATTTCTAAATGTATAAGTTATAAGAGACATAGCACCGAAACTAAAGATGTTTGACAAAATCTGATAGAATGGTCGAATTTATGACTCCAAAATCTGACAAAAAAGTTATTGAAACATTTGCACCAAAATAGCTGTTCTCTTGTGTAGATAGTTGATACTATTCTAGAGCAGGGGTGAGCAACCTTTTGAACCAGCGGGCCAATTCAAATTTGAAATTTTTTCAGCGGGCCGCACTTAAAATAACTTTTTTTTTTAATAATAAGCAGAGCTTCTTGTCATTTTTATAACCGAAAGTTTCTGGCAAAAACAAATCTGAGAAAGGAAAGATAAATCGAATATTCTTTTTTAATATCAGAAATTTATCACGACTTTGTGAATACCCGATATTGAGAAGGTACTTCATTAAACTTTTGTCATTTCTCAATTCTCTCAATTTTTTTAAAGTACTTCTTGGCAAACATTCGTTCATAGAACATTCTTGTTCAAACCGATGGTACTATTATTCGTCATTACTTCCATTTAAAAATTTCCTGGAGCCATCCACAATGATAACTAAGAGTGTGAAAAATATGAATTCAAAGAAATCGCCGTCTTCTTAGCGTTGGACGTTGAATCGCTAATTGACTTTGTGGGATTTTTTTGCACAATTAAAACTTGTCCTCAAAACCTAGATTTTTTTCTTCAAACGGTAAAACCTCCGTTTCTTAAATTGAAATTGAACAAAGTGGTCAAAATCACAGACAAATTTTCAATTTCACGTATTTTTAAACAATTAGGTATCTACAAAACTACATTCTTAATTCTAGAATTTTTATGCAGATTTTTAATTTTTTTTAATCTTATTTAGATATTATTGGGATATAATTTCTTTAGTAATATAATAACTTTGGTAATGGAATCACAGAATTTCAGATATCTATTGCTTTTATCAAAAACTTTGATTTTTGTCGGTAACTTTGATGCCGGATAATTCAAGTTGATAAAAAATTCAATAACGTTCACCCACTCATTATTATTAAACTTTCGTAATTTTCGTCAATATTCAGAAATAAAAAATATTTCACAAGGTTTTGGTTTTAATTTTTTCCAGTTTTTTAATGATTCCCGAACCATCCTTTTTGTCGAATTCTATAGAATAATTTAAAAATATTATCTGCTGAGCTTTTTTTTTATCATAAAACTTTATTTTTGTTTGAAACGAAAATAATGACTTGACTAACGGACTTCAAAATTCCTTTCATCATTCCGATGTTTCCGAACTTCCGATTTTTAGCTGTTCTTCCTAACTTCAATGGATTTTGCTTTTCAAAGTTGTAGGAGTTGAATTATTAGGAAAAATGTATCCTGATTCCTGAATAATAAAAAAAAATCCAATATTACATTATACCAATAGACAATATTGCATTTATGCCTTGAACAGAACATAATAAATACTTTAAAAGCTAGGCAAAAGGTCAACAATCTGAATGATTGTTGGGAAAATGCAAATTAGCGCATATTTTACCATGTCATATTCATTTTTCCTAATAATCCATTGTAGAAAAAAGTTTAGGCATGAACATTTGAAAAAAGCTTCGCGGGCCGCACATAAGGGTCTCGCGGGCCACATGCGGCCCGCGGGCCGCGGGTTGCTCACCCCTGTTCTAGAGTCTTAATCAATTGCAATTGAAATAAGGCTGGAACAAATATCAATTTCTTCTTTTGTCACCCCCCCCCCCCCCACCCCCTTTGAAATTTCCAAAAAACCCGAAGGGGGAAATAAATAAAGTTTGAAGTAATTTATGAAAATTTTGATAAAAATTTCCAATATCTGAAAGATTACAAGACCAAAAAACAAATTTAACGAGAGTTATCCCATCTTTTGTTTTCTTGATTTGATAAAAATTTACTTGATTTATAAGTTTTGTGCAACGATATAGTATGAAATTTTGTTGCATACAAGCTTTCGTACAATTTATTCCAATTTATTTGTTTTTCGCTTTATTTTTTATTGCCCCCCCCTCGCGATGTTCCAACTCCGAGTGACAGAAGGATTTGAAATTTGTTCCGGCCTAATCAACTTTTTATGTCAAATCTGAAACTGGATTATAACTTTTGATCTAAACTATCATTGTGTAAATAATCTGAAAATAATATTGACGGCATGATTGGTGTTGAAATTAAAACTCAGCTGGGCTCGGAAACAAAATTTCAAAATATGATTTTTTAAATATTATGTTTAATGGCACTATGATATTTGAGTTTAAAACGAATACACACATATAAATTTCATGGTATTTTTCATTCTGTTTCAAAACTAACTTTTGTTATCTAATTTTGATCGCTGCTGGGATATATATTCTTATTTAAGTTTATTGCACATCGGTAAATTCTAATTCTAATTGGAGAGCAATTAAGACAGGCATGAAAATTGATAGGTGGAAGGGTCAAAGCTAGAGCGCTTTGGGTAGAAGGAATGAATAGATGGTGAATGCCTGTCTTAATTACTCTCAAATTAGAATTTGAATTTGTCGATATGCCATAAACTTAAATAAGAAAACTTACTTTTCAATGATGATTGATAAATGAACTGAAAATCTCATTTATGAAAGTGTAATCAAAATTCAATCTTATATTCAAGGGGCTTGTGAAAACTCAGTTGTCAAGTCATTTGCCTCTTGAGCCGATGTCCGCGAGTTCGAGCTCAAGAGTAAACTTCGAACACAGTTGTACTGGATAAATTTTTCAATAACCATTCGCCAACTGCAACGTTGATATAAAGTCGCGAATGCCATAAAGATGGTAAAACGTCTATAATCGAAACAAAAAAAATCTTATTATTCAAATTCATATACTCGCTTTTATTCTGAAATCAATGCTTGTTACAAAATTTTGATTTTGGGTTCATGATTTTACTTCGATCTTGAAAATATTTAAAACTACGAAAAATCTAATAACCAAGTGCATACAAAGCTCTTGTCCTCCATCAAAAGTTTTCCAAAATAAACATTTAATATAGAAAATTTGACCGTTCCCCGACGTATTTTCATTAGTTTTATACTCCTTCGATCAAAAATAATTTTTTATTCCTTTGATTGAATTTTTGGAACGATAATTTTGTTTATACTCTCTTTTTTAATATTTGGCATTTTAGCGATTCAATAAGGAATTGTTCGGACTATGACTGGTCGATTTTTCAACTCATATTTTCGATTTTTCTGATTGATTCTTTGGCATGAAAAAAATCGATTCGATGGTGCAATTTCGATTAGATCTTTTGAATACTTTTTCTCGCTGAACTGAGCTATTTAGATCCAAATTTTAATTACCGATTCATCAGTGCCATTTGTTTGGCATTTAGTCAATTTCAATGTTTAAAATATGTAAGATTGGCTTTTTTTAGAATTTTTGTCTGGAAGTTTTCAATATATAGAGCACCTAAATTAAAGCGTTTATAAGCGTTTATTTCTACCAAAGATAGAAGGTTAATGCATCTTTGAAATTTCGTGTTCTTTTTTGTCCTGTTTATAACAAAAAGTTCTCTTTTTTGATAAAAATTGATAAGATCGATCTATCAGAGATCGTTATCAAAGCTTCGATATTTTTGGTGGATCGATCTTAAGACCGTCACCGCGAAATGGATCTTAGACAGAAATAAAAATGGAGGGTGGAAAGAAATCGACTAGTTTATGAAAATGTGAGTAAGGGCTGAGTAAGGGTTGTGAACTACTTGTGTGATTCTCAAGTTTAAATGCATCTTCTTAATTGATATTATCTTGTTAGTTTAATTTTCTTTTTCACGCTTTCTGACAAAATCATGACTAGCAGTTAAAAGTGTTTTAAGAAGTTTTTAAATGAAATTGAAATGTTTTCATTACATCAGAAATCCTTTGTCCATCTGTTTTTCGATCTAAAATGGCCTAACTACAAATTTAGGTCTTAAAATTATCATCAATCTGGGTTTCCTTTGAAAAAAAAAAAAAAAGAACTTATGTAAGGAAGAAACGAAAAATTTAAAACACGCCTAAAGACGGGTTTTAGAAAAACGTCAACAAATCGGCAATTAGGGTTTAGAGGTTTCACATTAAATAATAGTTACAATGTTAAAAGTAAGTTAAGAATGTTAGACTGCCAGTAGAAGTCCTACGCTTCTGAATCGCCTATTGAAAAATTGATCACCCTAATGGAATATTTTACTGCAATTTGTTTGGGAAACGTAATTCCCACGGAGTAGAAAATTTTAAAAATTGAATGGTATACCCAACCAACCAAAAGTCACATATTTACTTCAATGAAGTCTTTGAAAGTAACATATTGGCTGACAAAGAGAATCAACTGCCCAACTCCTTTGAGTGAACTTTTATGTGTTCATTAATGAACTTGAAAGTTGCAAAAGTGATTAATATGTACGTTGAATGTGACTTAAGTCACATAAAAAGCACAAAAGTGCTCAAAGCGGGATTCACTAAGTCACAAAAGTGTATTGAGGTACTTTCAAAATCACATCACCATTTCGAGTTTCAGTTTCAGTTAGAACAACATCTAGGGCGTGGTCTTGTGGTATTGCGCTCGATTCTGGTATTTGAGTGCCCATTCTGATGCGATATATGTAGGAAATGTAGGCAAGAAGCAATTGAGCAATTTGTCAAGTTTGGAATCAGGTGCGTGGCATCATGGCGTACCATGAAATGAACATAGTGAATAATCCAGAAAAGGTGATATTAGCCGATGCTGAGGGTGCAATTGAGATAGAGAGATTTTTTTTGGTTCATTTAACGATTTTTTGGAAGCTGAATTAAAAGGCCGCTGGAAGCTGAATAGAAGTTCATTAAGACTTGTTTTGGAACTTGAAAGTATCAATAAAAACTTAAATTTTGAGCTGCATAGAATGTACTTCATATAAATGATGGGGCTTATAAGCTTTTTTGCATCTGTTTCATGAGACTTTGTTTTATGAGCGTTTTCAAATATTTTTAAGAGTTTTTCCTGCTTGCGAGGGGGGGGGGGGGTGATCGCCCCCATCACCACTCCCATAGAACCGCGCATGAAAAATTCTGAGACCTTAAGTTGGGGTTATTACTGGAAATTGAAAGAAGTGGATCCCACCTCAATAGAAGTTCTAATAGAAGTCAACAAAAAAATTATCCGAACATGGAGATTAACGTTGACGTTGGACGTACGACATCTTCAAAACAAAAGCTGAAATATTTTGCACGTAATGGTAGAGTAGCAAGAACTGACGAGTTTAGCTCTGTCGAAACTTTGATTTAGACAGCAACCCAAAAGAAAGGACCTATAAGTACATCGCAACAGATCAATATTACGAATACGCACATGGGCTGATTGCTATGCGCATTGTAATTCTAGGTGAAACCTGGATCCGGGTAAAAAAAAAATCCAAATAACCAACCCATTGGCATTATGGAGAAGGATAGTGAAATCCATAATACATAAAAAACATAGAAGGGAGGTTTCAGGTACAAAGTTCCTTGAGTTTGAGTGAACCTTTATGTGTTTGTGTAAGTTTTAGACTCATATTCAAAATGCGACATGTTTAACCAACAACAAAAATGTGACAAAAAGAAGTGTTGTAAGCTTCTTCAAGACTAAATTTATGGTAGGTACAGTAATTATTTTCAAAATGAATAATTGAATAGTACTTTTTTCGTCAGATAACAAAACACTGACAACACAATCAAAAAGTTGAATTTAACCATTATCTAATTTGATCAATAGAGTAAACAAATTGATTTGAAAGAAAAAATCTCCTACCCACATGACGTACATCCATTCATTGAATCCGATGCAGCTCAGTGCAGCGTAGTATTTACTAGTACACTTTCCACGATGCAACCAAAAAAGGCAATCGGTTATGGGGGCGTTTGTCGGAGAGCAGCCGGTAATTATATTGCTGACGACGACGTCGATGACGCCGACGACGACGTACGGACGTCTAGATTTGTGTTTTTATTTTCAGGCCGGGTTGCTTGCATTCATTCCCAAGCCGCACATGTCAGTGTGATTTTCCGCTTATTTTTGCTGCACCGTTCAGCACCCACCCAGGTGTGGAATTTCTGTGAACCGGCACAAAAACAAATCATCACAACGGATCTGTTTGTGCCATTATTTTTTTTTATTTTTACAATGTGTTGTTAGGGTAGGTTTTCCGGTCGAGAGTAAGGCTAAATGATCGACCGTGGTCTTGAAAATTGTGCTCAAGTATTGTAATTTTTTTAAATAATTCAGATGATTTTGTAGAGCAATTTGATAATTTTCTTTGAAAATATTCGTCAGCCAAATAATACTTCATAGGAGCAACAACAGTATTAGTACCCTAGGAATGAGTTGGAAAAAAAACAATAAACCATACTACAGTTATAATCGCGATTTCGAAAAAGAATGCACCATGAGCTGGCAAAAGGAAGTAAACAACACAAGTGCATTTTGGTTGATGGTTGAAAGAATCGACTGATTGGGACAAGCCGTTAAGCGATATGTCCATACCTCGATGAGCAAACAGTTTGACGATTCCGGTTGATGATGAGTAAGGTGTTGTTGTTTGGGTCTCATTTTCAATCATTTTGTTGGGGTTTGAAATTCCGAGAAATTCGTACCCGCCCAATTCCTAGAACGAGTTGATGGACTAATGAGATGAGATAATCAAACAATGTTGTCATCGATAACTATTCTGAGTATGAATTCTGCAGAATCGAAACTTGAATTTTCCATTGAATTGCAAATGAATTGCATCGAAACTTTTCTACACAAACCTAAATATATTTTAGAATCATGTAAATACAAAATAGTCTGGTAAGATCCGGAGTTTATAACCGAAGCTCTTAGGAACTCTACCAAAATGATCTTGTAATTAGTTTGAGACCATACCAACTTGAAATCGAATTCAATCATCAGTGATACCGTTATCAATATTTGAAAGCTAATGTCTTCTACTGAATCATTCCTACGAAAAATAGACTTAAGGATTGGTCACCCAATTTTATTTTTGTTCATCTCTGCAATCTAATCCTAGTAATTATTGAAATTCTAGAGGATTCAGCAATTGAAGTTTTTTTTAACGGTAATCGCAATATTCTCTAAACTTTCTTCTGATGCCCTCTTAAGCATTTGCGTTGCCTCATCAAAAGGTCTTAAACCCTTTGGATGTTGTCAACCTTTATCTGTTGTATATCTTATCCGATATTTTGAGATCGATCGCCTAGTTTATGTGTCGAGTATTTCTCTCAATGCGCTTCTTTGCGATCTTCACCATGGCAGGTGTCAACAAAGTAGCCCAATCAACAATTTAGGTTTTTTAAAGCACTCCATGCCAACTATAAACTGGAGTTATAAAACCGCGTTCGATTAGAGCAAGTTCACTGGTGTTGGGAAAAAGTGGTAGAAATTTTGACATTTTGAAAATTTTACCATGCAAAAATGTTTTCAAGATCTTGGGGCGTTGTATTTTTTTACAACACTGTTTCTATTTCAGCCGTATGTGATAGAAATATTGCTATTTTTGCATCACAGCATGCGACAATACAACACGTGTTATAAAAAAACTTGAAGACCACAGATCTTGAAAATGTTTTTACATGGCATATTTTTCAATATGTGCCGTAAGTGTCAAAATTTTTACAACTTTTTCCCAACACCAGTGAACTTGCTCTTATGTATTTATTATTTATTTACATAGTATTCCGTCTCACGACATAACTTGACGAACATAATTCCTAAAATTCACTCGGTTCATAGCAACCGTTCTCCAATTTCTCGGGCACCCCACGTTCGCCAGATCACGCTCCACTTGGTCTAACCACCTCGCTCGTTGCGCCCCCGCTCGTCTTGTTCCTACCGGATTCGTAGCGAACACCTGTTTTGCAGGACAGTCGTCCGGCATTCTCGCAACATGTCCCGCCCAGCGTATCCGGCCAGCCTTCACCACCTTCTGGATACTGGGTTCGCCGTAGAGGCGCGCGAGCTCGTGGTTCATCCTTCGCCTCCACACTCCGTTCTCCTGTACGCCGCCAAAGATGGTTCTTAACACTCGTCGCTCGAATACTCCGAGTGTACGCAGGTCCTCCTCGAGCAATATCCATGTCTCGTGCCCGTAGAGAACAACCGGTCTAATGAGCGTCATATACAGGTTACACTTCGTGCGAGGGCTAAGTCTTCTCGACCGCAGTTGCTTGTGGAGTCCATAGTAGGCACGACTTCCGCTGATAATTCGCCTCCGGATCTCACGGCTGGTGTCATTGTCTGCGGTCACCAGTGAGCCGAGATAGACAAAGTCTTCGACTATCTCTAGCTCGTCGCCGTCGATCGTGACCTTGTTATTACTGGACAAGCGGGTTCGGTCGGTCTCGGATCCGCAGGCCAGCATGTACTTCGTCTTGGACGTATTAATCATCAACCCAATCCTTCCTGCTTCGCGTTTCAGTTTGCGGTAGATCTCCTCCACCGCCGCAGATGATCTGCCGACTATATCAATGTCATCGGCAAAGCAGATGAGTTGACTGGATCTGTTGAAAATCGTGCCCCGCATTTCGCCCACCGCTCGTCGAATAACACCTTCTAGCGCCACGTTGAACATCATGCAGGATAGACCATCACCTTGTCGAAGCCCCCTGCGCGATTCGAATGAACTCGACAATTCACCCGAAATACGCACACAGCACTGCGTTCCATCCATCGTCGCCTTGATCAGTCTGATCAGCTTCCCGGAAAAGCCGTTCTCGTCCATGATTTTCCATAGCTCGTTACGGTCGATCGTGTCGTATGCGGCTTTGAAGTCGATGAATAGATGATGCGTAGGGACTTGGTGTTCACGGCATTTTTGGTGGATTTGCCGCAATGTGAATATCTGGTCCGTCGTAGACCGTCCCTCCATGAAGCCGGCCTGATGACTTCCCACGAATCTGTTTGCTTGTGGCGTTAGGCGGCGGAGTAGGATTCGGGACAACACTTTGTAGGCGGCATTGAGGACAGTGATCGCTCGGTAGTTCTCACAGTCCAATTTGTCGCCCTTCTTGTAGATGGGGCATATTACCCCCTCTTTCCACTCCTCCGGTAGCTGTTCTATGTCCCAGATCCGGATTATCAACCGATGTAGGCAATCGGCCAACCTGTCCGGGCCCATTTTGATGAGTTCAGCTGCGATGCCATCCTTCCCAGCCGACTTGTTTCTATTCAGCTGGCGAATGGCTTCCTTAACTTCACTCATCGTTGGGAGTGGCTCCTCTTCGTCGTTGGCTACGCCGGCGATGTACCTTCCCCCACCGTCTTGATCTCCTGCATGTGCGCCGTTCAGGTGTTCATCGAAGTGCTGCTTCCACCTTTTGATCACCTCACGATTGTCCGTCAGGATACCCCCGTCCTTATCCCGGCACATTTCGGCTTGCGGCACGAAGCCTTTGCGGGATGCGTTGAGTTTCTGATAGAACTTTCGTGTTTCTTGGGAACGATGCAGCTGCTCCAGCTCCTGGAGCTCCTCCTCCTCCAGGCGGCGCTTTTTCTCCTGGAAAAGTCGGACTCGCTGCCTCTTCCGCTGTCGGTGATTTTCCACATTTCGACGGGTGCCTCTTTGCACTACTGCCGCCCGCGCGGCATTTTCTTCGTCCATCACCCTCCTACACTCCTCGTCGAACCAGTCGTTCCGTCGAGATCGCTCCACATAACCGATGACGTTCTCCGCAGCACTGTTGATGGCTGTTTTGATGGTATCCCAACAGTCCTCGAGAGGGGCTTCGTCAAGCTCGCCCTCTGCCGGCAGCGCTGCTTCGACCGATTGCGCGTAGTCTGCCGCGACCTCAGGTTGCTTCAGTCGCGCGATGTTTAACCGAGGCGGGCGCCGGTTTCGCTTGTTGTTCACTACGGAGAGTTTTGGGCGCATCTTCACCATCACCAGATAATGGTCCGACTCGATGTTGGCGCCCCGACAGGATCTGACGTCGATGATGTCCGAAAAGTGCCGGCTGTCGATCAAAACGTGGTCGATCTGTGATTGCGTTTGGTACGGTGATCTCCAGGTGTACTTGTGTGGGAGGCGGTGCTGAAAAAAGGTACTACGTACGGCCATTTGTTTGGAGGCGGCGAAATCAATAAGTCTGAGGCCGTTTTCGTTGGTCAGCTGGTGCGCGCTGAACCTTCCAATTGTCGGTTTAAATTCCTCCTCCTGGCCGACCTGAGCATTGAAATCCCCGATGACGATCTTGATATCATGTTTTGGGCAACGGTCGTATTCACGCTCCAGCTGCGCGTAGAATTCGTCTTTGTCGTCACCGGTACTTCCGAGGTGAGGGCTGTGCACGTTGATGATGCTGATGTTGAAGAACCGGCCCTTGATTCTCAACCGGCACATTCGAGAGTTGATCGGCCACCACCCGATCACGCGCTTTTGCATCTTTCCCATCACTATAAAAGCTGTTCCAAGCTCGTGTGTGTTGCCGCAGCTCTGGTAGATGGCACGACCATCTGGATACGTTCGTACCGTGGAGCCCTTCCAGCATACCTCCTGCAGCGCTACGATGTCGAATTTGCGGCTCTTCAATTCGTTGGAGAGCACGTGGGTACTGCCCACAAAATTTAGAGATCGGCAGTTCCATGTTCCAAGTTTCCAATCGCTAGTCCCTTTTCGTCGCGTGGGTCTTTGCCGATTTCCATCCGAAATTTGTTGTTCGTTATTCGTTGCTTATGTTTTTTTAGTAGTCACAGGCTCGCAAGGCCCGCAGCTAAACCCCACTATCTCGCAGGAGGACCGTCGTGATGTTGCTGTTTTGGGTCCCGAACACCACCAGGACGTTGTTGCACTCCGCACGCCGCCCCTAACATGGAGAACAGACGCGTACGAAGCCCCCTAACTCATTCTGCATGCGACCAAAGCATCCACCGGGGTTGGGTACCCGATCTCCGCTAAGGTTGCTCGCACCCCAGCTAGTACCACGGGGAGGTAGAAAATCGGAGTTGCAGACAAGAGGTGATATGACCACTACCCGAGGGTTGGGTGTATGGGGTCTCGAGTTGCACATTGTCTACTTCACTGCTCTTATGTAAGAATCTATAAAACACCAATACAACGGTTAGTAGCACAAAAAGGCACTTCTGCACTATATTATGTAGAGCAAATTATAAACCCTTGGCGAGTCAAATCAACTTTTAAAGTTCTCATTAAATTTCCCTTATGAAACTTATTCATTATACTAAAGCTTAGTTCTTTTAGAAATGGGACAGTTACGAATGCCTGTATTTCAAAAACCATTCGTTTGAACCAAATACTTTCTATGAAGAAAAAGAAGGTAATGTTATAATCTTTCATGAAAAAAATTGAAAAAAAATATTTATCGTTTTTTGTTAAAGAAATTTCTACTTTATTCTTGGTATCTCCCATTGGCCGGCGCACACTTTTTTCAGTCATGGTATTGATCAGTTTCTCCAACTTATACTTCGTCAAATCTATATTTTAGGTGGCTTCACCCTCCTTCTTCAATTTCTGATACTTTTTGGTCCAATACTTCTCTGGAAACTGGAAACTGGAAGCATTTTAGTGGATACAGTTGTTTCGAAATGAACAAATTTGATTATTTTTGACCACATTTTTGAACGTTTTTTTTTTCGATACCGGTTTTACAGCTTAAGAGCTTTGGAACTATCAAAAAATGGTTGTTTGAGGTTGGATTTCAATGAGTCTACACAACACTTTCAGTTTATCGGAGAAAATTGTTTTGGACATTTCAGCGATCTACCCTTAGTTTTTCGTTTATTGACAATTAAAAATGTTGGTATGAGACTTGACTTCCTTGATGATCCCTAACCGTTGTTGCCGATCATGTGCTTCACTTCAATGCTTGATTTGAACTTTGTGGACATTATTGACAGTGTTTGCATACTTATCTACCACAAAAACTCAGTAATTCTTTGAATAATCAACGGTTTTGTCAGCTATCAATTTGATAATGACGAATTTTAAAGGAAACTGTGCAAAATTATTTTTTTCTTTTTCTCTTGCATCGTACATATCTCAAAAACGCGTAAATTTTAAATTTTGAAAAAAATAGGTCGAATAATACTTTTTCCTGCTGTCAAAACTTTTAATATCCAATAACTAGTTAACGAGCTATTAGCAAATGAAAGTGTCCCATTTCTAAAAGAACTAAGCTTTATTTTCATCTACAAATATTTCTGCTCCGAAATTGGAGTTATAATAATAAGGGCCGGAACAAATTTCAAATCCTTCTTTTGTCACTCGGAGTTGGAACATCGCGAGGGGGGGACAATAAAAAATAATGCGAAAAACAAATAAATTGGAATAAATTGCACAGGGTGTCGACTACCTGGAAAAACCTGGAAAATCAGGGAAAATCAGGGAATTCAATTTGCATCAGGGAAAATCAGGGAATATCAGGGAATTTTTCCACCAATCAGGGAAAAAATAATGATCCTGATTTTATAAGAAGAAATTGAAACGTCATTGTTTATTATCTGCTTGAAAATTTTCTTCAGTGTACGTTGCTCATGTAATTATCGCTAGCCCTTTGATTTTTTGCGTTTCCGAGGCTTGCAATTTCGTATCGAATGCAAAGGTATGCTGAAGGCAATTGTACTTAAGTTAATGGAGCGATCGCCATTAACTTATCCTCTGACAGAGGCCGCCTCTTGCTTTGATCTGGCAGTTATCAGCAGCAGGCTTGAACATTTTCAGTCATTCATAAGGACAGCGAAATTTATTTTGGATCACTATACCCAAGAAAATATGATCAGTCATGGATCATGTCATGATAGAAATATTCCGATAATGTGAATGTAAATACCATTCACATTCACGTGATGTAAATATATTTTACGTAGGTATGAGAAGAGTGGGCAATGAATGAAATTCGGAACCAAATAAAATATTTAAAAAAGGCTTCTAAAAACGCTTATCTCAATGACATAATGGAAAAATCTTTCTTTACCAAAACAATCATTCATAGCATGCTTTCATTTCGAAAAAATCTTAAAATAACGACATGTGAGAAAAAAAATGGGTCACTAGTCGCAATTTTTGGCTCGTGACTATGACATAATCCCGACCCTGATCAGCAGCGATAACAAGTTGGCCAAAAACGATTTGAGAAGACTTTGACTACATTGACAGATACTGGACGCGTTAGTGGATCTTCGGAAGATTTAGCAGTACAGCAGTATTCTGGAGTGATTGCCAGAGGCGATAAATTTGATAATTATGACCGTAGCAAAGAAAGGCTTGATCATTTTTGGAGTGGAGTGCTAGCAAAAGCCAAGTGTCCAGAATTCTTCAACATCGTCAAAATGATCTGCTATCCTTCACATGGCAACGCGAATGTTGAACATGGTTTTTCAGTAAATTCCGAATGTCTCTTCGAAAATATGCGTGAAGAATCAGTGGTGGCTAAACGACAAATCTATGATGCTGTTTTTTATGCTGGAGGGATAAAATCAGTCCGAATTTCCAACAAACTTATTCAGAGAGTTCGAAATTTACATGCTCTGTATTTGGAAGACAAAGATCGCCGCAAAAAGGAATCTCTTGAATCAGATCAAACAAAGCTGATGAAGCGTCATCGAGAAGCGGAAGCAAAATCGCTTGAGGTGAAAAGGAGGAAAATTTTGGAAGACGCACAGAAGAAGGCTGATAGCTTGCAAAAGAAAATTGTTATGCTGAAATCATAAGAATCATAAAAAGTGGATCCGAACTTTCTGACTTATCATAAAATGTTTAATATCACAAATAATACTTCCATTAAAATTATCGTAATAAATTACTATTCTCGACTCAAAGCTTTCTGTGCGTTTATTTTCGGGGGACATATATTTTTTATAACTTTAAGTTGCTTCCTCAGGTTTTTTTTAAACCTGGAATTTTCTGGAAAAATGACTGGAAAATCAGGGAAAATCAGGGAATTTTATTACCAGATATGAGTCGACACCCTGTTGCACGAAAGCTTGTATGCAACACAGTTGCATAGAATATCATTGCACAAAACCTAAAAAACATGTAATATTTTATGAAAAAATTCAATAAAATCAAGAATACAAAAGGTGGAATAACTTCCATCTTCCAAAATTTGTTTTTTTCGTCTTGTAATCTTTTGGATTCTTGAATTTTTTTTTCGAAATTTACATTAAATACTTCAAACTTTATTTATTTCCCCCTTCGGGTTTTTGAAAATTTCGAAGGGGGGGGATGACAAAAGAAGAAATTGATATTTGTTCCAGCCTTATTAAAACACAAAAAAACTCATTCGAATCATATGTAATAAAAGTAAACAAAAACATATAACTATTCTGTTTAGTATCTAATACAATATTATTTTCTCACTCTGAATGTTCGATACCTACTGAAATTTAGCATGCGCCTTAAAACTTACCGCAAATATGCATCCATGAGAAAATTTAAAATAAATAATGGGCCTACAGTAAATCGTTCTC
>NC_073692.1:348104016-348129016 GCF_029784155.1 Uranotaenia lowii | reverse complement strand
CTTAAATATCTGCGCTTCCAACGCCAATCCATCTCTTTCCACCAGAAGGCCAAATCACAACAAACAATCAGCTGCAGCACCCTTAAAAAATCTGCGCTTCCTAAGCCAATTTAGTTTTTTTTCAACGGAAGGTCAAATCAAAACAAACAGTCAGCAGTAGCAGCATTAAAAGCACGCGCTTCCAAAGCCAATCTGTCTCTTTCAACCGGAATGCCAAATCACAAAAACAATCAGCTGCAGCAGCCTATAAAATCTGCGCTTCCGCTTTCAACGGAAGCGCAAATCAAAACAAACAATCAGCAGCAGCAGCCTCAAATATCGGGGCTTCTTTTTCTCCTTCTATTCTTTATGGTCAGTTCATGGGCGTACTGTGTTGCCAAAAATCTTCACTTCCTAAGCCAATTCCGTCTTTCTCCACCGGGAGATCAAATCAAAACAAACTATCAGCAGCAGCAGTTCAAAATCGGCGCTTCCTAAGCCAATTCCGACGTTTTCCACTGAAAGGCCAAATCAAAACAAACAATTAGCAGCTGCCTTAAAAAATCTACGCTTCCTAAGCCAATCTATTTTTTCCGTGGGTCGAATCAGAGACAATTTTGTTCGTAGCAGCAGCCTTTAAAATCTGCGCTTCCTATGCCAATCCGTCTTTCCACCGGAGGCCGAACAAAAAACTTTTTTTTTCGTGCCAATCCGTCTTTCTACCGAAAGAAAAACAAATTTATCGTAGTAGCAACCTTAACAATCTGCGCTCTCTGTCCTTATGTGTCCTTATACTACCAACCACGCCATCGTCGGTATTTAACGATTCATACGAGTCTCAATTCATAGATTGACTCATACACGTCTGTCGCTCACAAAAATAGATCAATGACTGATTTTGTTTCGTTGGTTTTGAAAAATGTAGGCAAAATAACAAACGTTGCCATAGAAATTTATTTAATTTTATATATCTTCAGTTTGCATCACTACACCAACTATTATTTTATTTTATTTTTATTAAATTTGATTTATTTTCTGCATATCCTTTATTATCTCATCTTTACACATACGTCAAAACGTTCTGCGGTTTTTTACAAAGTTGTTAAAAGGGTTAAAACCTTCAAGATCAAAAGCTCATAACGTCTTCCACTGATGTCGAAATTTGTTATGAATTTTAATACTACAGGTAGAAATTATAGTATTATAGAATTAAAGAAAAAAACAAGAGAATTTTTGGGATCGATAATCAGAATAATATCGATCTAAATGTTACCTGTTACTTATAAAAACTCAAAAGAGAATACTTCAAGTATCGAACATCCTCAGCACAATACCATCTACAGGACCACCATTTCATAGCATAAAAAAATTCCACCGGCAGCTACCACCATTTCATTCGCAGGAACCAGGATCGAACAAATCAACGAAAGCGAGATTAATGTGCCCTCCTTGTATCCGATTTGTGCCATTCACAACCCACTCACCCACTCACACACCTTCCCCTAACCACCACGACGACGACAACAACAAACAACAGGAACCATCCCCTGCATTTAGCTCCGGAGTTCCTCTGTTTGCCCGTCTGTCGGTCGCTGAAAAACATCCCACCCAGCTAGCCCCATTCGAGGTCTTCCGAGGCAAAGTTTTCCTTTCTACCAGCTTTCAAGAGATTTCTTTTTCGTTTCAACGAGTTTTCTCGCCCCGTCGACAGGATATGCTGGAGCTGGTATTCAAGGTGGGTGGGAGGAAGGATAAAAAATAAAAGCACTCCCTCTTCCGTCTGACTTTCCGAGGAAAATGCTCATAAATACATACAGACACACATACCTCAACGCACACATAGAAGAGGGGAATGAACACTAGATAACCTTGAACCCAGGTCTTCGTGATCTGTAAAAAAGACGGAACGGGAGGGCTTGGTTCCAGACCGTGTTTATTGACGGGGTCTGATGGTACTTTTCTGTCCCATGGGGATGGAAAATGTTCAGCAAACGTATATTTTATCAAGTAAAATTTAATTCTTTGTAAGAAACATTATTCATAGCATTACACCTTTTCCATGATGGTTAAAAGAAGGAATAAGAAACTGTAATCTGTATTTAAATTTATATTTCAGTTTCAAGTATAAGAATAAGGTTTTAGAATCATAATTCAGATGAAAAATTCGAAAATGATTATTTCAATGTTTGATAAAGTCCAGAGCTATTAAACAGCTAATAACTTTTTGCCTAATAATATACGAAGTTATAGCAAGTTGTTCAGCGGAAAATTCCTTTAGGAAATTTATAAATTGGCACACAAATCATAAAAAGGCTCGGTTCCACAGAAAAACAAAAATTATGTTGATTTTTCAATACAAAAAAATCTATTTTCCCATAAAAACCAAAAAGTTCAAACGTAACTTAAAAATATTGTAAAAAATCATGAATGAGTTTATGATTTTCTCACAGCTCTCTCAATACAAATAAATCTAGTAACTCAGAATCTAGCTGCAAAAGGGCTATTCAGTTTCGCATAGGACTATTTGAAAAAAAAACAATTTCTTTTGATTTGAACTCTTTGCTCTCAAATGTCTTTTTTAAGCAGTTTCTTTCAAGTAGCCCTGGTACTTGAAAAATATTAATTTGAAAGTATTGTGCAAGTACCAGTTTTGAGAGTTGGAAACGCACACACTGGGTATCGCTCGATTCGTAGACATCAGGATTTCAAAATCTCGTTTAAAAATCAGCATCTGCATTACACAAGCCGAAAATTCATAAAAGCTTCAAATTGGTGCCATCTGGATCCAAGAAGTTCCCTTACAGTTAATTGAAAAGTACGTAACAAAGTTATGCGTATCAAAAGCACGAATGTTTCTGATGGTTTGATTTGATTTTTCAACGTTGTATTCTGATCAAATCTTATTTTTATAGTGGTTTTAACTAACTTGGCCATTTGTTCTCTGTTTATAAGTTCGTTTGGAGATTCGAGCTACAGTGGTATAAAAATTCTTAAAAGAGCACACACATTTTTGAGGTTTATTCTTTTCAGGAATTGAATATCGCCAGAATAATGACACCATTTGGTAGATCTTTCAAAATTACACTTATTTTACCATAATTAAACTCATTTCTGTCCTCATTAGCTGAGTAAATTAAAAAAGCAATATACATTTTTTTAGTGGAAATTCCTATAAGTGTTCTTTATGTTTTATCAAGAAACATCGAGATTATTGATTTAAAAACCAAAAACTGTTAATAATAATGACTGGTTGGAGTACCTACACAGAACTGCTATACAGTGTGCTGATCCCATTTACGGAGGATATTATGGATGTTAACTTTATCTTTTTGCTAAATATTCATGTCCCAAGAATAAAAATCTAAGCGATATCCAAGAGAAAGAATCATTTTCCGGAGTGCCAGGTTATATTCTAGATCTTAATCCTAATTACAATCTTAGGAATATCTTTGCCAGATGTGTCTAAAATGATTACCAGAATTTTGGATCAGTCCTTGAGCAAGGTTGCCGAAAAAAATTCTATGTTTTGGCGAATAAAAATTCTGACTTTATTTGATTTAATCCAAAAATTGTGTGATGGTTTTCTGTGACGCTATTAACGCACCAGCACTAAATTGTACTTCGAAAGTCCTGACTTCCGACTTCCGAAAGACTTCCGACAAAGGAAATTGAAGTACTTGATTGTCGAAAGTCTGTGTTTTGATGAAAGTTCACCAGCGACGTTTCTAAAAATTTTATTAAAATTCTCAATATTTCTTTAAGTTTCATGAAAAAATGGGTCTTCTTTACTTTTTTTAAAGGAAAACCAATCAACCTAATCTTATCCCATTTTTTTAATCACGTACAAAATTAAAATGATCTGTGAAATCTGTGAATATTCCCGAAATTCTGTGATGAAAATTCGCTCAAAATTCTGTAAAATTACAGATTTTTCTGTGATTTTGGCAAGGACAAGGGCATGGACAAGGGTCCATGAGCTGCAAACATATGAATGATACGGAAGAACTTGAAGATTTACAAATCTTTAGTCGACTGGAACAAAGAGTATCAAAAATCTTAGATAATCCAATTGTCTCAATGCCAAACCAAATATTTGACACTATTTCGATAACAGGTACTCCAATCAGTCACTATTTTTATCAGAGTGTGTTTTTAAAAATTTCGATGTTTTCACCCTTTACTTAGGCCAAGTGAATTTTGAATATTATAGTTTACGTCATATTGAGACAATCGCCTATTTGAAAACATAGGAAGCTCCTATTAGGAACTGCATTTTCAAAAGGGTTGATGACGTCAAAACTTGATGTTTTTATAAGTATCATAGCCTTTTGCCAATCTACTAGATCCTCAACATTAACGTTTTTGGACGTTTTATGGACTTCGAACACCAAGGGTTTCCATGGGCTATTTTTCAATGCGTTTTACGATACAAAAGATCGTGTTATCCCTAACATAGTTTTTGTTTATGTGATTTATTCAATTTTATTCAAAAAAATGCATTCTAGGGCTGATACATTTAGTACAGAAGTTGTTTATGTAGAACCGTAAATGCTCATATAAGTATGCTCATAATAGCCTAAAATCAATATTATCTTCAATTATATAGATTTTAACGAGGTGAAATTATAGTATTTTACGACCCGAAAAAAAAGTTTAACTGTACCTCAAAGTTTTCCTTAACAAAAAGTATTTGAAATCGAATCCGAAGAGAACGAACGATTCGAGAGATGTCTCTAACGGTTGATAAGATAACGACTGATTTCGTAATTTCGTTTCCATCGGGTTCGACCCAGTTAGATAGCATGGATAGAATTGGTCAAGAGACGATACAATATATACTGACACAATAACCAATAAGATGTTATTTTGAATAGTGCGTTATTTTGATATCTTTCACTTTTAAAGCTGTCTGTTTTTACATTAGACAAGTAGAAACTAAGCGGTTAGTGAAAATGGAATCATACACGCAAAATTTACTATTTTAAGTGGCGCTCCGTGCCACACAAGCAACGAAAATATTGTTCTTTTACGAGAAATGTTTTCGGACCGTGCTATCTCACGAAGAGGTGATCAAAATTATCTACCGAGATATTGTGATTTGACTCCTTGCATTTTTTTTTCTCTTTGGGGAAAGTTGAAGGAAAAATTCTTCGCCATGCAGCGATGAAAGACCTCAAAGATTAAATTCGTGGGACTATCGAGGACATAGGACAGTAGACTGAGGCGATTTGGGATAATTTTTTAATTTCTCCATCCCTGGGGTCTAAAATGCTTCGTTTTGGTTCAAAACTCTTCCATGATTTTTTTTCAGAATTTGTTGCATTTTAATTTATTCTTATTTCATTAGTCTCAAAATTGATACGTTTAAAGCGATTGGCAACATAACTCATTCAAAAACCCATCCCCATACTGATTAAAATTAGCGGGTTTGTTAATATTAAACCAACATCGGTTAAAATGCGCCAAGCGTGCAATATCAACCAACGCACGAGCACCCAAAAACGAGGAAAGCAAACGCAACGTGCAACAGGAGTTGTCAAACCGGCCACGCGGAACAGATCCGCCATTTCGATAAAAAGTACCGTTGTGAACAGACGGGAAAAGGTGCCTCCGGAATCTGGAAGCGGTATCAGCTATCGGGGACCACGTGGATTGCCGAAAAAGCACCATGCAATCCACCGACCATCTCGCGCTAACAGGATCTTACCCCACCGTGCAGAAACCCGCTTCAGAGCGTGTCCCCGACAAGCCGGCGGGAAGGTGACTCGGGGGCGTGGCAAAAATCCGTCCACTAAACGAGCAGGCCAAAAGAGGCGTCGGAAGAAGGAAACAAAACTAAGAAGCCGCACAACCACGTTGCGTGAGTTGCGCGAACTGGATCTGTAGTTCAGTACTTACAAAACGTTTTTTGCTTCCTCAGGGCTCTTTATTCCTGATCTTCAACCACTTTAAAGGATTAACCAATAATCCTTCCGGCGCGGCATTTTGGGCATTGGCACGCATCCGATCAGCCGAAGGAAGAAACAGCAGCCCCCTGGTAGTCCCCAGGAGTCCGTCACAGGCGCCGGGCCTTTGATATCCGCACCAGTGGCGAAGAAATCCCGTCGAACCGGTGCCGAATCCGTCTGCTTTCCATCGCCGCACCAGTGGCGAAAGAACATCCGGTGGAACCGCCACCGAATCGACCGAATCCGATTGCCGCACCTGTGGCGAAATCCCAGTGGAACAGCCGCCGAATCCGAGTGCGTCCGATCACCGCACCAGGGGCGAATATCCAGTGGAACAGCCGCCGAATCCGATCGCCGCACCTGCTGCAAAATCCCGGTGGAACAGCCACCGAATCCGAGGGCGTTCGATAGCCGCACCAGTGGCGGAGAAATCCCGGCGAACCGGTGACGAATCCGACCGCCGAATCTGCGAACAGCCGCTGAATCGGACAGTATTCCATCGCCGCATCAGTGGCGAACATCCGATGGTAAAGCCTCCGAATCGGACCGAATTCCATCGCCGCATCTGGGGCGAGCATCCGGTTACCCTCTGCCGAATCGTAGGGTGTCAGATCGACATATCCGGAGGAATCCGATCGCCGCACCAGTGGCGAACATCCAAGAGGGACAACCACCGAATCCGAGGCTTCCGTTCGCCGAACGAGGGGCAAGAATTCCGGCGAACCTGTGCCGATCTCGACTGCATACGATTGCCGCACCAGTGGCGAATATCCTTGGCACTGCCGGCGAATCTGGTCAAATCTGATCGCCGCACCCGTGGCGAAAGCCCGCTGAAACAGCCGCCGAATCCGATCGCCGCACCAGTAGCAAAAATTCCGGTAGTCCGCGGTCATCATCCGCACTTGCCAGGCTTCCAGCAGCATCGCAATCATCCGACAAAGCGAAGGAAGAGGCACATCGTGACATTGTGAAAGCCTGTAAGTACACGCTAATCTTGGGGTTGATGGGAGGGATGAGTCCTAAGAGATGTTGCCCAATACACACAAAGTTAACCGACCACGATCTGCCTCCATAATAAATTTTTAAGTAACGTTTACATGAGTAAATTTGATCTTTTAGGTTGTCGTAATTCCCATCCGGACCTGCAACTACGCTATACTCGTCATGGGAGTCAAAGTCCGCGCTTCATCGATTTGAACTCTGAACTTTAGTCGTTACTCGAGGCCCGCTTGTCTACCACAGCTATCGTGTGCTTCGCCTCTATTCGAGTTATTAGAGACCAGAACCCTCCTTTAAAGACTTTAGGTCTTGGCTCCTCTTGTGTTGACTCAAGACTCTTTTTTTTGCTCGCCTGTGTATCGAATTCTACTCAGAAGCTCCGCAACGGTAACGGTGAATATAGTCTACACAAACTGCGTATGCTTGGTATAAGACTTTACCTTCTTCGCAGTAGAAAAGGTTCGTTGGGAAAAGGTTATTCCACGATCGAGTATGCTGTGATAGGCGCGAGTATAAGATAAGCTACCCTCGATCGGCATACGATGGATATAAAGGTGGCAAACCTCGAATCCTGGAGATAAGAGGTCGGACTTCGAATCGTTAGAAGAGGGCTCAGGCCTCGAGTCTTCAGAAGGAGAGGTTTGTGTGGTCAACCCCGAGTATCTACGATAAGAGGTCAGACCACGAGTAGCAAGAAGAGAGATCAGGCCTGTAATCATGAAGAGAAAGGGTATAAGTGGTTGCCTCGAGGCATTACGAGGAGAGGTTAAATCTCGAAGCGCTAGAGGAGAGGTTGAAACTCGAGTCGCTAGAGGAAAGATCGGGCCTTGTGTCGTGCAGAGGAGAGATATGTGTATGTCAACCTCTAGTCAATGCGAGAAGCAGTCGGATCTAGAGTCGTAAGAGGAGAGATCATGCCTCGAATAGCGAAGAGGAGAGGTTTATGTGGGAATCTCGAGCCATTGCGAGGAGATATCCGTCTTCAAGTCGTGAGAGGAGAGTTCAGACTTCGAGTAGTAATGATGAGAGGTTTTCTGAAAGTGGTATCGTCTATGAGTATTCCCTTGGAGCACTAGTGTGAATAGACCCTCCACTATTGAAGGATAGTGTGTTATACACTTGGAATTGAGAACTTGATCTGCGGTTCCAGGTGGAGTTTAGGAAGTAGCAGGTATACACGGAGTATATCACGAGTTCTTCCCCTTGTACCCATGAACCCAGAGTAGCAAACTAAGGGGATGCGGTGGCTCGCCGTGGCATCCTCGCATATCTTCTACACGACGTTGGGGGCTGCCGTGTGAGGTCCACGGGCGGCAAGCATGTTCGTGCGTAACCTTTCGAACCTGGGACAGTTGAACACTACGTGTTTCGACGTTTCGACTGTGTCACCGCAGGTTGGGCAGAGTGACGAGGCCACGTGTCCAAGCTGGTAGTGTTACTTCGTGAAGCATCCGTGACCAGTTAGGAACTGTTAGTTTGGAAGCTACCAGTCCAATGTGTACTTCTTTATTTTTTAAGGTTTATACAGGATGTAAAAGGCATTGTTGTCAATGCCAAGCAATGTCGTTTAAAAATTTATTTTTCATTTAACTTTATAAAGGTAGAATAAATAAAAATGTCTTAAAATTGAAACCGGTGGTAATTTAATCTCTAGTCAGTTTCATTTTTGCATCCATAAAAACTACTAGTTGACAAGTTTATGAAAATTATCGCGGCACATCGTCCTACTTCATTGACCATTTTCGTCGCTCTCGACGAACTGGTTTCCAGACAGATGAAAAAAAGGGGAACAAAAACCAGCATCCCATGGGGACAAACATGGTGGTGGCTGAAGTACTGCGGAGGAGTAACATTTCTTCCCAGACGACATGCTCTGTAGCTGGTTTCTACTAAGGCGTATGTTGGTCCCTACTGCATTCTGGTGCAGCAGCAGCAGCCGAAGTTGATTCTCGTTCAAAGCATCCACACACTTGATTGTGCTGATTTCTGGCATCCGTCGTTGCCGTCGTCTGAAATTTTTCACAATGCCGCCGAGTGGGATGCGGGATGTGTCGTTCTGGTGTCTGCTCCGTTTTCCCATCGAGGGAGTTTTGTTCTTGCGTGTACCGACCGGGGCATAAAACTTATAAGATGAAGAAAAACAAAACTCCGAAATGGAAGTTTCTACCGTGGAGAGTGCAAGAGAATGGCCATTTTCCCACGTTTAATGTTTCACGTTGTAGGTTGGAAGGTTGACGACGATACTATCTCGAGGATTCTGTTCGCAAGGTTTGGGCTTGAGGTTGCTACGTGGTAAGTTACAAGGTTTCCCTTTTCTGGTTTGGAAGTTGTTGATTTCTTCTTCAATAAGGTTTTCTGATAATTTAGTTGAGGAACGGGTTTGGTTTCCTCAGAGATTTAAACTTGAATTCCAATCGATGCTAAAAAGATAGTTGTATACATAGTTCTATTTTCGGATATGGATTACAATGCTTTAATTTCCACCGATCCATTTGGTGAACAAAACATTTCCGGTAAAAAATTCAACGGCTGGAAGCCGTATTAGCGCAATCCGGAGTAATGCGCTTGCATTGATAGTGCTGCGGCTCCACCCGTTTTGCATATTTCATTGCCCTTATGCCCATGATTGGCATTCATCGAATCCGGTTCGAAGGACCGGACGTTCACAAATCCAATTTGTTATCGAAGAGTCGGTTGTTATTTACAACAGCAACGAAGTTCTTCGAACGGAGGGTCGCACACACCCATTGTCATCATCATCATAGTCAGTCATCATCGTCATTCGCGGTCACCAACCACCGCACCAAAAGTCATCGTCGTAGTCGTCATTGAGAAATGCCCGCGAGTCAAAACAAAAATAACACATTAACCAAGCGAGCAAGCATCGTTGCTGGGCATACGGTATTCTATATCCGAAGGCGCTCTGCATTGGTAGTGGTAATCAATAAAATCTAGGCAGGGTATTATTCCCAACAACAACCGAAACGCGACGGAAAAACACTCGCTCGGGTTGGGAGTTAAGAGACAGGCGGGCGGGGGCGTCTCTGCTCTCTCTTTTCTCTTTTCCTCGCCTCATATTTACACAGAATCAAACGAAAAAGAAAAAAAGTGAACAAAACTACCCACCATCCTCCCTAGAGCTTAGAGGCAGGCAAAATATGTCGAACGAGGTGAATGAGTTTGCTTTCGTGACTCTCCGCACGTCCCAACTTCCCACACAGAAACCACACATCGATCGTTTCCATGCCCTGCCGCATACATGTATGGAGGAAACCAAATCAAAATAAGGCCGCTTGCTCTCGGTCCCGCGCCAGGGCTAGCCATGGGAAGCGCCTGGCCCGGTTCACGTGGAACGAAGCGAGATGGAATAATAATATTTTTGTTTTGGTGCGGCGTCATGCTCACCATCGACTGCCGCGGTCGGGTTTTCTAAGGGGTACCCGATGCGAGAAAATTCCTCGCTCGGGTTTGTTGGGTGATGTAATTGGAATCGATTGTGGCTTCAGATCGTTTGATTTAAGGGATTTGACTCGATTAATTAGTTTAATGTAATCTGAAGTTAGGAAACAAGTAAAAATCAAAGATTATAGCAATGGCTGGTAATAAGAATAGTAGGGTTTTGTGAATGGAATTCGGGTCGCCGTTCGGGACTTTTCGGCGCAATCGGGCAACACTGGCCGGGCCATCGTTGGCGTTCGGCTGTGCCGAGGCTAAAAAGTAAAACATTCGGCCGTTCGCTCTCAGTCGGTTGTAGACACTCGAGACGATAGCACCGCGTCGCTATTCGCTCCGAAAACTGTAAATAAATACTAGTGAAGGTATAAAATACAAGCAAAACAGAGAAGAAAAAAAGAGCTGAAAGCAAAATTAAGTGAACAGCCACAGTCAGTCAGTCAGTGTTGTATACATAACGTACGAGAGCCAGTTCGTGCGCACACATTGAAAAACAACTGAAACCTGAACGCCTATTCTCTATACCTGCTGTTGATATTGCTGCTGTTTGGCTGCTGCTGTCTCGTAGCTCCGTTTGGAGAATTATAAACATACGCGCGAGTATATAATACCAGAAAGAAAGAAATAAACGCGTAAAGTGAGACGCAGTAAAATAATAACAAGAAAATCGTAATAATAAAAAAAAAACGAGAGCGCCTGGTTTTCGCTGCTCGGAAGTGATATAGTAATCTGTGAAGTTTTAACGGCTAAGTGGAATAAGTAGTATCTTTATTAGAAAGCACACAATCCTGCTCTGCTGTTCTGCTCGCTGCTTCAAAAAGGGTTAAGCGATCAACAAGAGGAGAAAACCAACGAAAATCTCAGCACTACAGTAGGCCGGTTGACAAACGAAGTTCGTCAATCCCAAAACAAGAAAGAATCCCTTTGCAACGGTTGATATCAAGTAGGCCTTGCAGCTGGAAGTGGTGTTTAAGAAAATTGATTGAGGAGGCTACCGCATTACGCCCACGACTGACTTCGGAGTAGTCATTATCGTCGTTCGGATTGATCATCGTTGTTGGGTTTGTTGGGGGAAAAGTGTGAATCCAAGCGTGTAGAGTACGCCAAGTGTTGAGCACACACCGCTGAGGAGAAATCGATACGGAAGCTGTGCTCCGGCCTTTCACTCGTGGATCATCGTGCGATTGTTTTTGTCCCCGGAGTTAGCTACACAGTTTAGAAGTGTTACTCTCTCCAACAACGGTGAATCAAGAAGTGTGAATCAAGTGCGGCAGCATTTATTGGGTTTGTTCGAGTGCTCGTTAAAGTTGCAATAATTGAAAACGACAGGCAGCTAGAACAACCTCCGGTGGTGGTTGCAAGCAGTAGTAGTACGCCAAGCCTTACGCTAACCATGCCCAGCAAGCAGACGAACGATGTGCTAGCCGTCGAAGAGCTGGTGCACGAAATCCGTGAAAACCTCCGCCTGAAAGCCAAACCTGCCCATCATCAGTCGACCCGAAGCTCGCGACCTTCGCCGTACCACATACCATGCCGATCCTGGTCCGAACCGGTTTGCGGCAATGGCGAGAAGCGACCTGTCGGCAAGTCCTGCAAGAAACCGAAGGACGAAGAAACGATAGAGGACCCATACGAGTTCCTGCAGACGCTGCTGAAGAACAACAGCCTGGTGAAGGAAGCGGTCCGGAGGCTGCAGCACGGCCTGTCGCCCAAGCAGCGGTACTTCTACGAGAGCGACGGCGAGGAGTCCCGGTCGCCAATTGTGGTGATGTGTCAGCTAGAATCCTAAGTTATCTTTTAACTGTAATTTTATTCTTATCGATAAGTTACTGCTGTAGTTGAGAGTGAGTGAACGAATGTGAATGATGATGTTGAGGATAGCGCATTTTTGAAACACTGAGCCTGAGGAGGAAACTCGTCATCGTCGGGGTTTGAGATATCGCACTGAAGATTCGGTTTTATTGAATCCGTTTTTCTTAACAGTCTCCGGGTGACTGCTGCGTGTGTATTCGCGGATGAGTTCTGTATGCAAATGCTAATTTATTTATTGTAGAACCAACCAATTATCATGATGCAAAACGCTGCTAGCGTACGGAAGAAAGTATCGAGCATGGAAAACGGGAAATTAAGTTTTGTTTTTCATCCCGGTCTGACGTTAAAGGATGAGCAAGAAGTGTTGAAGAAAGCTAGACTCTTGAAACCATCATAATCGCAATCATTGTAGCGTTAACCATTGCAAACAATTTGTTTCCATTTTGTTAACCTAGAAAATTCCCATCCTCCGCAAGTCCCGACCACTTCTGTTGGTCTTTTGTTTCTTTACCAATTCACCGAAGAAGTTCGCAGCACCTTGTAGGCCGTGATTTATTTTTAATACGATTGCTCCCGCAAACTGAAATTCCTTGAATGCGGCGACGCCTGCCTTTCGGACGAACGTGAGCGACGAAAATGTGGGGAGCCATTAAGCGAAGGAAAATCGATAACGCTTTCGAAACGCACACCAGTGTGAAAAAGGGGGCTCTGCAGGGTGTTGCCCGACGCCCATCGGTCGATTCTTGTCGGTGTGTTATCACTCTTTTTCCAAAGGGAAGACGAAGAACGTAAAATGGGTTTCGACTCGTCGTCGTCGTATGACCTTTGTACCAACTGCCACAAGTGTGTCTGTATTGGCGCCGATACGCGCTCAGCAAGAAAGATGATGCAATCGGAGCGAAGAAGCAACAACAACAACGTTAAAAACAAACAATCGATCGTATGACCTGAGTGGGCAAAGTTTTTACGTGTCGGAAGCGTGGAGACGGTCGTTAATGGTGCTGCAAATAGATTATCGTTCGTTTAATTGGTTCCGTGGTCGTTTCGAATGAAGTCTGAACTCGCAAATCACTTCGGGAGCTCGTGGAAGTTGAAAGTTGCTGCTGGGCATCGAGAAATGTTCGAAGGCATCAGTCTTAATAATGAAATAATAAAAAAGCTAAAAGAGCAATCTAATACCACGGTTCTAGTTTGTGATTGTTCGGGTCTACATTACTTCAATTCCAACGAACACCAGCATACGAATAGAGTTGAACCAGGGAAGAGTTTTCATCGCTTCTACTTTTCAATTAATGGGCTCATTGAGCTGCAGTTCAATAGAAAACAATTCCCTTGGCACTAAGCACAAAAACGATTCGCATTGGTGACCATTCGCATCCGAGCTGACATTTAATTGTCTTTCCAACCGATAAAAGATCCAAATCTGGGACCGTTAAATTACCAAAACAGTTCCGTTCGATGCTTCGTTTCAAGCCCAAAATCTTCCATGAGCTGCTCGATTGATTGCCTACCAAAATTGGTTACTGTTGCTTTCTCAAGCAAGAGAAAGCATGCCATGAAAACGAACGGCACAAACACAATCATCGACCGATGAAAAACACCCGACGGCGGAGCAGATAGTAGGCCACCCGATTCATACTTTCCCAGCAAGACTACGGTTGCTTCGCGTTTAGCGGCGCTTGCTGTGTGGTATGGTGGTTGTTTTTGTTTTTGTTGTTGTCGTCGCATCTACTACCGAGCGTAAATTGCGCGCCATGGCACAAAACAGAGGCGCGCAAAACAACGATTCAAAATGGCCGCCGTTTATTTATGTTTATAAATACACTCGATGCTCGGCTCGACTCAACTCGAGGTCGAACGAAAGAGAACGAAACGAAAACATTGAACACGGAGCTGCTGCCCCTTTAAACCGTCGTCATCATCACGCGTTTCAACAGTGCGCTAAATAGATGCTGAGGACCGAAACATATTTGGTTGGGACTTGTCGGAAATATTTTCTCATTTCATGTCTTCATTTTAGAGCTTTGATTCGAAAGTTTTATATTGGATTTTTTTAGGAAACCCTCAAATATCCCTATCAGTTGAAAACGAAACTTCAAGCTTGACTGTCGAGAAATAAAAACAATTTAGATATATAGGATTATAGGAAAATATGACCGTTTTAGAAGTTAGAGCATTTTTTTCTTCGTTGTTGTTATTTTTATTTCCAATAACATTCTCGTCTCACCAAAACTTATCGAATATTCTTTAGTGTTACTCTGAAGCGTACCGGCACATCTCCCGTTTTTCGGAGCTCTTGCCGTGCGCCATTACGTTTTATTTTTAATCTAATCCGACGAAAATGTTTTTTGTCACGAATCATAACAAACAAAAACAAATCAAAACGAAAAAACGATAGGAATGAAAGATTCACTTGTTCAGTTTTCTTCGTATTAGAAACAAAAAAACAACTTCTTTTATAGTTTGTGGCTGTGCTTTCTCATTTTTCAAAAGACTGATAATAAGCTTATAGACGCGCGAGCACCCGCCCTGTTTTTCCAATTTTCGGTCCGTGGATTTCCCAGTTAACGGAACCTTTTTGCCCCACAGAGCGGTTTCGAGGAAAAGAAAACGAAAAACTAAGTAATTGGGCAATCGGAATTCTCGTTGTTGGAACCAGAAAATATTCAAACAGCCAAACCCCCCTTAGGTAGGAAAAAATCTCGATTGTCAAGTTTGAAGTTTCAATTATTTTGTTTTGGTTTACTTTTTTCTCTAAGCTCAATCGAAGTTTTTATGATTACTTTAAAATTCCCACTTGTAGGAAAACCGAACAAAACTCATCGAATTGTGTGCTTGGTAAAACTGCACGTGTTGTTTAGATAGGATTCTAATAAAAAATCGATCCATTCAATACTTTTTTTTTCTTTTATCGGAACCCTACTTGTATTAAAGTTTTAAAAATCTTATAGACTCTCAAGAGAAACATTTATTCATCGGACACAAACATCTATCCCAGTAACGAGACATCTGTTTCGACATAAAAATAGAACAACAAAAGTTAATAATGTCCATTAATCAATTTAATATATTTGAAGAAAACCAATGGACATTTGAGCATCCCTAACAAAACGCTACCCATGTGTCTCAAAAAACCCCAAAATAATCAGACTGTCTAGCTGTTAAAACTGTGTACAATAGAAATGTTTTTAGTTTAGTTTAGTTTTTTTTTTGAGTTTTAAGTCGAGTCGATAAGTGCTTAGTTTACAAAAGACAAACTTATGAAAAATGGAAAGTAGGTTTGACAGTTCACGTTAATTTCTCTTAAAATTGTGGCGCCATCCCGTGGTGAGCTTCAGTACTTATCGACTTACCTTCGTCAAAAAACTTTTTAAGTTTGTTTATTTTTTACGTTTCGTCTTGATTTGCCTACTAAAGGTAATCAATCGATCAGAATCTAATCTGTTTCGATTTTTTCCTTGAGTTTCATGAGTTCCATCGATCCTTTTTTTTCCTCTTCCGTGTCGCTCAATGTGTTGTTAACATTTATCTTATATCGTATCGTATCGTAGTAGAGACTCTAGCACACAGAGGAAACTAATTAGTAACTATTAAAATAAATAAGAACAAAATCATACACACAATCCGTTTTAGGATTTCTCCCGAGCAAAAACAAGAAAATGATTAGTTTTGAAGTGCATCAACCCTGCGCGAAATTATATAATTTTTTTCTTTCTCACATTCGAATTCAACAGCTGCTGTCAAACAAGAACAATTTCTGTGCGTTTTCTACGTCTAGATTTTTTTTCGAACAATCTTAAAAGTCCTCAACTAAAATAACTGAAATTTCCCGTAAAGCTTCTTTGAGTGACAGTGTTGTCAAACTGAACTATTTTTTTCAAATTCCAAATCAGTGTCACATTTCTATTGATTCATGCAAAGCAACATCATTCTTGTTTACATTTTTCTCTCCTCCAAAATATAAGTTTGTCACGTTTTTTATCTTAAAACGAAATTCTTTGCACGAACGCTGACTATATAGTGAAATATATACATGTAGGAAACTGTATCGAAGGGGATCGAAACGATTGATTTAGAGAGAGCGTAGTTTATCTTTTAGTCTTTGTGTGTAGTTGTTATTGAAAGTAAACAAGAAAAAACAACAGAAAATATGAAAACAGTCAAACGTTGAACGAAATAAAAATGGTTTAAAGAGTAATTTTGCAGTTTTGAACTTTCCAAACCGATCGAAAACAAAAATCTGAATGTATTATGCTAATAGAATGTAATCAATGAAACACACGAAAAAAAGAAAAAAAATCAACAAAAACATACACATACTACTCAGATAAAATTCCGTTCCGTCACAACAAGCAGCATACGCAGATACGTGAGCAAAGTTTTACCATGAAAGAAGAGCATCTATTGTTGAGAAAGTTCAGTCTAAGGCAAAAGTAAACAAACAAATAGAAAAAATAGTGGAGAAAAAAGTGTAACACAAAAATTAGCCTACTATCTAAGCGTTGCAACAAACGAAAAAAAAAAATCATCTAGATAACAGCTGCGACGAAGATAGAAGCAAGAAAAAAATATGAATCCATTGCATGGTAAATAGGAAATAAATAAGTAGGTTAGATTGGTATTTATCAAAAGCAAAAGTAATAAGCTGTAGGTAACTTTAAAAAGTTATTCTGAAACAAAAAAAAATCAATGCATTTATAAATCATCCTTTTAAACAAGAAAACACAGACAAAAGAAGCTATAGGATTGAGCAGACGAAGCGTTACTAAAACAAGCAAATACACGTACAGACATTTACACTCTCACACAGAAAAACACAAAACAAACAAACTACACTCTCAGTTACTTTCGGGCGAAACGAGTAAAATGCGTGCGCAGCAAAAGCGCACGCTAAACACAATGAAATACTGTTTTTGTTTGTAACAATTTTATAACAGCAACAATAACAATGTTCCTTGGTACCTAATTAATTAAAATATAAATATCGTATTGAAAAAAAGTAAAACCACATAAATCTAACAACTATGATGAAAAATCACAAAAAAAAAATGCGGAAATATGGGGCAAACATTGTTGGTTCGGATCAAAATGGTTAGGGAAAGTTGAACAGTTTAACAACAATGGGGTGGAATACGAAAACAGAAAACAAAACAAGACAGCAGCCAAAAAAGAAGCCGGGGAAAATGTACACTCTCAAAAAGAATTCATCATTCGAGGCATCGAAACAAAAAATGGTTGGAAAGTCCCGCCCCCAAATCTCTCCCGCTTTTTTCGAACTCTGTAAATAGTTAAAATCAGAAAAAAAACAATCAAACTCTAGCGAAAATCAATTTCTGAAACCAATTTCGGGAATGTAAAAAACCCAGAATAGACAAAAAAAATCTAAAAAAAACTTTTTTTCGATGAAATAAAAATAATAAAACAAAAACCGTTGCATTAACAACAAAAAAAGGAATGTAGGCAAATTAAATTACGTTTCCCAGGTGAAGAAATCGACAGACTTTTAAAAACGTTCGAATTCGAATTGAATATTTTCTAACCAAACTGGCACCGAAAATGTCACCGTGTAAATTCGTTTTCTCCGTTTTTTTTGAAAATGTGTCAACCCATCTCATCGGAATGTCATGTAATGTAAATCAATCAATGTAGGCGAGATAAAAACCGCGCGTGTGTATCCATCATTAGTACTGACTTTTCTTTTCTCGTTTGATGAGCAAAAATTGTATTGAATTTTGTGAGTGCTTTTCCCGTTTCTATTGATTGTCGGTTTTTAGTACACATCAATACATTGGTACACATAAACACACACACTAGAGAGCGAGAGAGAAAAATTTGAAAAAAAAACACGTATAGATGCATAATCCACATTCTGAGAATGATCCGCTAAGAGTTGTGTAGGTCAAGAAATAATCAAATAATGAAAAAGAAAAAAAACAAACTCTGTAAAGTAGTTGAAACAAAAAAATAACGAATGGAGATGATTAATTGTAAAATCCAAAACCTGTAATAACTTAAGAAAACTCCCTGTTGTAAAGGATTACAAGGATACCTTGCAAAAAAAAACTGAAATCAAGAAAAATAGAACACAAAAAAATCAAATAAAAATATTAGTGAACTACTAATGATTAAAACAAAAGCCCTTTAAACTGGTTTTCTTTTCCCCATCTTTATACCACCTTCCTTGAATGACGTGTCGGTTAATCGCGAATGTGTCTCGACAAACTGTCTGGGCGTTGTTGCTATGAAATTAATAGCAAAACAGGTTCCGGTGCTATGTGTGTTGCTGAATCTAGCCAACGCAGTCTGTTGACGCCATTTTGTATGATTTAAACACCGTCCTCCGGCAGCAGACCAGTTCTTTTTCTTGGTCCATCTCTCCATCTCCTCGTCGTCGTCAGTCAAGGCTTTCGCTGCTATTCAGCCGCCAAGTTTCGCAAAAGTTTTTGTTTTTGTTTTTGTTGCTGGTTTGTTGTGGTTCGGCTGTTTCGCTGGATTGCGAGTCTTGCCCATTCAGCTTTGCTGCTTTCCGAGTTTTGTGTCTCGCAACTATGGGTAACTAGCTTGTCTTGCGGTTTTGTGGGGTGGCCGCGGATGCTTTCAATGCGATGCGTGGTTGTTTTTGGTTTCTGTGTTGTTTTCCTACATTCATGTACTCTAAATGGAGTTGGTTGGAGGTTGGTGGAACCTTCATGCCGAAGCAGCAGTGAATGGTGGAGTTGGATTAGGTAAGTTGCAAGGAGACGTGAGTCAGCAAATGAGCGTTCAGTTTGATCGAAACTTAAACTTGTTAAGTTCTAGAACAATCTAACAAAACATGTGACTGGGAATACAGCCAACCAACAATCAAAGTTTTATAAAATTATTGAAGAGTATTCTGAAGAGGATATATGAAGTTACTTATAAATCATAATAGCCTTTCAAATAATCAAAAGCCCATTCTAGAAAAGCAAACCTCCAATTAATCTAATTTTATAAATCCGCTTGGTGTTTTTATTTTAAAAACGGTCTTTAAACTCAAATATTTCTCCATAGAGTAGCAAGGGCTTTTCAAATAAGGTAGTGCCGAGAGCCATATTGGTTTTTTTTTGTGGCGTCACAAAAACGAATGTATCGAAAATTTATACTTCTATGGTCTATTTTATATTAAAACTACTCAAAAATCCAACTTTTTTGTACCGATTTTGAAGAGTGTTGTGTTACAAATTGTTTGTTAACATAAATTGTAGTGAAAAACCATGGAAGTTAGTCGTCCAAAATTATAGTATTACTAGCTGACCCGGCAAACTTTATTGTGCCTTTGAATTTCTCAAAAATAATGCGCGTGTGGATAAGCAGAAAGCAGGTAAATAATTATCTATGTTCATGAAACTGGATTGATACCATAAAATGGCGTGAATCGAGACAGCTTTTGAATTTTTTTCATAATATTCCTGTTATATTATGTTAAAAGGACCTAAAACATGATCTTAAACGTGGATCAGTGCGTTGTTTTTCGCTTCGCAAATATTTTATAGCAATTCAACCCATAATGGTCAGGCTTTCTCAATTTTTTTTAGTTTATTCCAATTCCCCGTTTTAACTTTTTTTGGCACCCAACTATATTCAAGGAAATGTTTATGGTAGTGCCTACCTCCAGTGCCGAAAACTATCGAAAAGTACTGGTTTCCAGCGGAAGTTAAAAGTGCATATCTTCTATGATAAACTAAAAAACTAATTTTCTTCCGTTTTACATTATTTTTTTCATTTAAATAGAATCCTAGACAATGATATGTTCGATTTCTATTAACTCCAAGATAATTGCCAAAAGAATGTTTTGTTGAAACATGTCGTCATTTAATGCAATTTTAATCAATTGTCTTTCTTTTCTCGCCAAATCATGTTAGAAGTGTTTTTCATCGTATGGTTACGGAATTTTTAACATTGTGATCTTAAATTCAAAATCAGAAACGAAATTCCAAAATTTCTTAGCAAATTTAAATCATTTTTGTTTTCCTCTGTTTTGGATCTTAGATCATATTTTTCTCGAGATTAAAATTTATATTTTCCAAGTATCTTGTGTTCGAAGATGTTATTTAATCAAATATCTGTTTTTGACCTCTGAAACAGTGTTGGATCAAATTTTGAGTTGTAGTTCTACAAAGAAAAATTTCGTTTCAATACGCAAGATAAAAAAAATCATCGAAATCCGGGCAACCGGGCCGGACCGGGCCCTTTAATTTTTTTCATTGAATATCCGGGCAACTCCGGGAAAACCTAGACGTGCTTTGGGAAATCAGTTTAAAAAATGTTGAAGTTATCTTGATTCTAAAGTAAAAATGATTATTTTCGGAAATATGTTCCTTACCGGCTAAATATTTATTATCAATTTCCACAAAAATATTTTCGAAATTATCTCTCCTTTGTGTTCTGCTCAGCGCTTTTGCGTTACGAACACAACAAAAAAAAATGCATGCAAATCGGATGAACCCTACACGAGTAGTTCGTGTACGTACATATTTACGCCTCTTTTTTTATATACATAAATCGGAGTAAATTATTTTATCTATATATATAAAAATGAATGTTTGTCTGTCTGTCTGTTCCCTATAGACTCGGAAACTACTGAACCGATCATCGTCAAAATTGGCATCTGAGAGTTTTTGGGGACAGAGATGGTTTCTATAATAGTTAAAACCTCATCCGACTCAAGGAAAGGGGGCCCCCCATACAAAGTTTGTAGTTTTTCGAATCAAATCAAAGTCATGACATCCATTTTCTCAAGATTTTTTTTCCTTTGGGCAGTTTGTTTTTCGTCTCCATGGTCGAGGCGACGCGCGCCGACGTCGCGAGGGGATAATTACCATAGCATAGCATACTGATCAGTTAGAATATTTTGGCGCGTATTTCTCAACCAAGCATATTTTCAATGCAAGGGGTGGTGATATGAAGCCTTGATGTGATTTTTTTTCTACTTGATTCCTAGCTCATTTGTACAGCACATGGTTATGAATGACGCCTAGATGTGACTCAGTGTGCATTTTGCCGATCGAATAAAGTACAGAAAAAAATACAGAAAGTAAAGAGTTTACATACAATTTTTTTACCCATTTTGCTTACAAGGTTATTTTTTATTCATATTGATAACAGAAACATGAAAAGATGTTTTCTACAGAGATAGATCGAAAACATTTGGTTGAACATGAATAAGTTTTATCAAGCGCCATTTGAATTTAAAGAAGATAAAAAAATCCGATCCGACACATGAACTGATCAAGAGCCTTTTCATTAAATTGGATAAGATAGGACTGACGTGTGCATAAGTGAAAGGTATCAATGAAATAAACTGATTATTATTGATCAAAAGTGAGGGAATTCATTTTCCCAAAGAATTTTTATTCAAGGAACACTTGGGCATGTACAAACGTTCAACTTTTCTCTGTTACAAAAAATAAAAAATATGTTTTCTTCTAAAAATTGTTATATCGGCCCAAATACACAACTGAAACGAATTTAGAAATGACAATGAATTTTTTTTTAAATTCTGAAAAAAAAACCGTCGTACTTTTTGCTTACATACCAATTCAAGTACGTACTTAACATGAAAAGTGTTTTTGTGTTACATGGCTGCATAAAAGAGACTTTTCATCCGCTTTTTTTTTTTGAAAAGTGAGACTTTAGAACTGATATTCAACTGGAAGCAAAATTTTTATGAGAAATTTTTAGTACACCCTTGAAGTGTTAAAAAAATATAACATCCTGTCAACTTACACTGTGGGGCAAGGAAAAACGTCGAACTTTTAAGAAATTCATCTTCAAAATGATTCAATAAGTTGGAAAGACCAGAAGAGGTATTCTGAATGTTGAAACGGAAGCGGATTTTAAAAATTCTTAAATGTCTTTGTAATGAAGGTCATTTGTTTTGAACAGCATTCGTTAAAAGTGGAGTAACAAACATAAATTTATACTGCAGGAAAACTGGAGATACATCAATGAAACTTGATAAAACAAACAAACAGAAGTACGTATTCAATCCATTTTAAAGCCATTACTCTGACGCATCTGAAAATAAACTTTGCATTTACACTTGCCCCAATATACGGGACAAATGTTAACTTAGAAATTGTTTTTGCCAACATTTTTGAATATTTGACTTTCAAAGAGAAAATTAAAAACGCTGAGAATTTTTTCAGTGATGCAACTAATATTTTTTTAAATATAAATTTTTTTTGTTTTAATAAATTTATTATAAAAAAAGAAATTTGCACTGTATAAAATTGATAATTTTTATACCATGACAAGTGCTGTTTGGGTAAACGTCAAGCTGAAATGTCTCATGTCCACGAGTTTGACATATGGCGAAACATTTTTTAACATAATTTTGGCGGAAAAAGGAAAGATATTCAAACTGCTTCGAAGGGCGAGGATAATGAAAAAGCTGGATATTAAAAATCCTTTTCATCGTTTTTTTTTTTAAATTTTCAATGCTTATTTTTTCAACTCCAAAAAATACACCATCTAAAGCTAATCAGGAGCTGGAAGTGCTCATAACACAGAATATAAGAAATATACTCAAAAAATTGTCCCAATTCACGCTATTGATCGGTTTTCAAAATTCTACCTCTATAAAGTACAATGCGAATCTTTTTCTTTCAATTAGAAATTTATGTAAACTCGAGCCGGGTAAATTAGTCTACCTTCTTCAAGCAGTGGGGGACAAAATTGGGAAAGATGGAGGAGCTCCCATGTAAGTTTAAGATGGAGAACTTTTCAAAGAAGGGACCATATTTTAAAAGAGAGTTTTTTTGCGTACTCAACTCAAAAAAAGATGTTACAAATGTTTTTATGGAAGTTCGTAACTTCCCACTTTGGGAAAAAAGGTGGAAAATCCATAAATGTTGACAGTATGAAAGTCATTATGAAGCTTTAAAAACAGAGTACGAATTTCAGATCTTGGAAATCAAATTTAGAGATCAAACTTCAGTAAATAATATATACCATCTTTGAGTTGCAATTCAAAACTCCAGCTGCAGCTCTCATTTCAAGGTTGTTGGATCTGAACTATGATGGTTTGACATAAAAAAAATTCTTACAAAAATCTAAATTTGAATAAATTTTTACAAATAACATTTATTTTTGGAATGTGTTGCAAAGCACACCGGGTCAGCTAGTTTTACTATAAATACTCATAAAAACTCGTTGTGCTGTATCAGGACTAAATGGATCTCTTCAAAAATTTACACAATATTAAAAAATCATTTACATTTACATGTTTAAACCTGCAAGCAAGTGATTGGAACAAGTCGGTATCGATGTTCGGGTCAATACGCTAAAGCATCTTTTTTTAAGAAAAACGCATTCGAAGTTTCAGAATCTATAATCAACTAGCTGACCCGGTAAACTTCGTTTTACCTTTTACTTAATAAATCATTGTAAAATGTTTAACTTCATCTAAACTCTTTTAACTTCTTCGTGATAGTGAATCAATTTTCATGAAAATCGTCATAAAATTGTTCTAGTTGTGTTCTATTTCAAATTGATTTTGATTGGGACCCCCTTCCATAAAAAGTGAGATTAGCCCTTTTATTTCCTCATTTTGTCTATTCAACAAAATGCGATCTTCATTTGGAAATCCCGAATGACTGTTCGCTTTTTGGATAATCTCACCACAGAAGTTGGCCTAAATATCCAATCTGGGTTTGAAAGCGCCATCTAACCGGACATCCCAAGCAACCAGAATTCCCTTAAAAAGGTTCCATAGAAGCTTAATCAGCTCTCGTTTCTGTCTGAAGAGAACACTAATCAACCCAAAATTTAAGTTCTTAAAGCTAGTTTGAAGTTCGATTGAGGGGCTGAATAGAATGCTATTCAGCCTCTAAGAGAATGACAAAAAACTTCTACGCGCCAAAAAAAAAACCGGTTGACAGATTGCTCTGACAACCAGATGACAGACTGATTGATATTATGTTAACTTTTTACAGATTTTACAATAAATAGGCTATTTACGCTATGAGAATAGAACCACTGGTCTCTAGGTTGCTATGAATTTCACCAGCCTTTCGACCAAACCAGCAATAGTCTCAAGAATTGTATATTAAGAAGTATTTAAACTTCACTTTATGAAATCTTTAAGGGAATGAGTAAGCCTATTAATTGAAATGAAAAAGTTTATGGCTCAACTTTTTTTTTTCTATTTTAAAGGTTTTTCCTTACATTAAATAAATAACTACAAAATTCGTTATAAAAATTTTATTCAATTTTTTTCATTTTTCAACATGTACACAAAATGAACACATACATAGGCCACTCATTAACATTTCCAAGTAGCAGGGACCGCCTGAAAATATTTACCGCATTTAGATTCCTGTTTGAATCGGATTTGGCCAAACAGCGCTCGTTTTCGGAGTTCTGCGGGTAGGAGGGACGCATTGTTGATGATGACGATCAGTACGGTATTGTCTGGGAAGTGTCTCTCAAACTCCTTTTGTCAATTCTGCCGAAATCGATGAACTGCGCCAACCAACCAGGAATATTGTTCCATTTTTTTAAGGCACCATTTGCTTCGATTATGGTATAGTTGAAAAACTGCATATGCAAGCAAAAACAATTTTTTCTTTTTTGCTTCGTTTTCCTTTATTGATTTTCGTTTTTCTGCTGATATAAACAATCAACATACGTTTTGACAGAAATACTTGGCATGTCGCTTGAAAGTTCCAAATAAGTTCTTCACAATACCTAGAAGGATCTTGGATGGTTCATCCAAGATGTGATTAGCGAACGCAACCGACCTTCTTTAAAGAAGTTCCATTTAAAGCGCTTAAAAGTTCCGTTAT